>NC_135367.1:8240833-8542500 GCF_051622035.1 Arctopsyche grandis
GTGACGTCTATCGTCCACTCTGTCCCATTTTTCCACACTGTTCTGATCGTTTTTCCCCCCTCTCGCTATGGCAGATTGAGCACTTTGCCATACTCATGATTACAGTTTACGTAGAGAATGGGTGATTTCTTAATTAGGTTTTTTTTATATATTGTCTTAATTTTATAACAAAATATAGAAGAGATTAGTTTTTAAAAAAAACATTTTTTTTACTTTTTCTATCGATGTAGTAACAATCGAAGAAGTTTTAAGATCATGCGAAAATTCGAACACAGAATCGAAAACCGATCACGCTTTCATGGTCTAGAAAAAATGTGTGTTAGTATGTGTCACAGTGATCTTTTATTGCTTGTACATTTGTTATTTCCCTTTTCGCCACCCTCTCGCTATGTCAGATTTTAATTGTTTAAACGCCTATAACTTTTTTTTTCCACTCTATATTTTTTTGAGGACGAAACGTTTTAGAAATGGCCATTCGCATATAATGTCGTGATGAATACCTAATTTGTCCGGAAATAGGGCTATTTTGCCGAGCCGATAACACTGTTCGACACGAAAAATTCAGATTCGTGTAAATACTAGTACGAGCTTTTAGCTCGCAATTTTACCGATTTGAAATTCAGGACACTTCCAATAAATCGTTTTAAACGAAAACAAAAAATTGTGTGGCCAGAACACTATTCCAATAAATATGCTTCAATGGAAAAATGTCAATATAAAATAGTATTAACAGTGGGAAAAAATCCCAAGTGAAAATACGTACTTTTAACTTATGATTTGAACTGGACGACTACTTAGAGAGATTTGAAAGCTGAAAAGTACTACAAATGAAAGATAAAACACCCGACTATAGATTCCAATATTCATTTTGAACAGAAACTTGACAGATTTTGAGAAATCGACCGAACAACACCAAGATATAGAAAAATCACGCCATTTTAAAAAACATATACATACATATCTCCGAATCTCGAGCCAATCAACATTTTTTATTACCAGATCCGTGTTTACTGGTCATATCTCGTCTCTGAACCAAAAAAAGTCGTCATTTGTCGAACCCGTTTATGTATACGAACGATAGGTATTGCACCATCATTCATATCGTCTGGAACAAAAATAATTTTCATTACACACATATACATAAAATCAATAGTAGTCTAACAAGGCTTCAAAAATTTCAAAATTGAATAAATTTCAGCACAACTACACAAAGGTTAGGTTACATTAAAAGTTCGCCGAAACGGTGGTTAACATGCGAAGCGCCTACGCGCCACGTCTGCGACGAAAATAGGCTAAATCCAGGAAGTGGGATAATTAATTCAGCGCGTCAACGATTCGCAGCGGTGAAAGGGTTGTTTACTCGGCGCTACGGGTGTCCGGTCACATTAACAGCGACACGTATATATACATAATCAACAAACTGGATCGACAGCCTGCCTCTTCGGTTATCCTCACCCCATTGGAGATTAACCCTGAAGTGCCTCCCCCAACCCACGTGTCCTCGTGTCAGCGATTTTATGCGCAAAAACAAAAATTAATCGCTGATAACTCGTGCCATGTATAAACATAGTATATAGGTATGTGCTTGTGTTTATGAATACCCGGAATATTACAATTTCGTTCCCGGTATTCCCAGGGCTCACAACATTACACATATTACATATAATAAATGTACATATGTATATTTACATGTATGTAGTTTTGACGTCAATGTGTGCACCTGCAATATTTCACACCGGGCGATAGCCTCAGTTATTGATTTTATGAACTGCTAAAGCTGAAATTATTTCCGTATTCGAGTACGTACATACATAAATATTCCAGCATGGAGTAATGAATAATAAAACATTGAAATAATTATTAAAAACTAGCTGAACCCGGCATGCGTTGCAATGCCACAATGCACGCATGCAATTTCCGTTCCCGTTCCCGTTTCGCAATGTGTTTCGATAAGTGAATGTTTCAGTTTCAAATTTGAGATATGTATAATATTCGGTATTGATTATATATCTAATATATAATTTTGAAAGATACTTTGTATATACATATGTATGTATGTATGTAACCTTCGTTCGTTGGTTCGTAGACGACACATTCGATTTTTTTTTTCGATTCATATGCGCCGATTCGATTTTTTTCGATTCAAAGGATTCGAAGTCCCCGGGGGTGAAGGCTCCGGGGGCGCAGGCGCCGGATTCTGGTAAACATATAATTTCGAAAGAGACAGTATATATGTTTGTTTGTTCGTGACACTCAATTTAACAAAAAAAAAAAAGAGTATTCAAATAAATTTATATAAAATAAAACTATTCAAATAAATTTAATAAAATGGTTACTATTAGATTAGCCATGGTTTAGCGGTTTATATTACAAATACCGAGTGAAGCTGGATAAAACCACTAGTACTTAATAATCAAATTAAATTACAGTAATGATAATTTGTCGGAAAAACGCAGGCGGTGAACACATTTGAAATCATTCAATTGTTTGTTTGTTTTACCCTAACAACGCAGGTGGCGATGCAAACATATTTGAAATTATTGCGACTCATTCCTGTTTTCTCATTCCCGTTATCGTTTTCGGGCTTCAATTCAGTAACTATTTTTACTCTGTCAATGTTCATATTAACCAGCAGCGTGGACTAATGATTAGCGTATTATGCGTGGACTAATGGTGAATTATATTAAGTTTTTCAAATGATATGTTCATATACATACATATGTACCGTTAAATTAATACAAGTCACATGTACATATAATGCAAACAGCAGCGTGGACTAGTCGTCAGCATATTATGCTGTTGAGCAAAGTGGTCACGGGTTCGAGACCCACTAGTGGCTGCTGGCCAAACCGTGGTTTGTGATTCCAGGTCAATAGTTTCCTATCAGAGTTTGCCACTTTTTTCTGATTTACTTTGAAACGGTTCCTGTACAATTGCCATCTCCTTTCCCATCTCTCTTGCAAATCTCAATTTATTTACCGTCTTGAGCTTCGCCGATTTGTATAATAAACGCTGTAAAAATTTCTCCGTAGATATATACGCAAAAACAATAGATGAAGTTTTGAATATGTACGTAATAACAATAGATGAAGTTTTATGAATGCAAAAATCTCGAGATTTTGACGGATATAAACTTACTGAACATGTTTACATGATTTGGAAAAAATGTGTGTGTGTCGAAAGGAAAAAAATGCAAATATTCGAAAGGTAATAAACAACAAAATTAATCAATAGAGTATTGATTAGATATTTGCTTTAACGTACATATAAAAGTAGGAACAAAATGTAATTAAAACTGAAACACTTAATTTAGCCAAATTGTTTAGTTATTTATAACCTTTGAATCATGTAATAATTTTAATTAAAAAAATGGTTTCATATCGAAAGACTATCAAAGAGAATATCAGAATATCTACATAATTAAAACTCTATCAAATTGTATGGTTATTTATCACCTTTGCTACTAGCATCAATTTAAATTAAAAATATCAATATCACATCAATATCTTGTCATTTATATTTCGGCACGATGTCATTTGTGCGCATTAAAAAAACATAAAACCAAACAAGAAAAGCAAATTTTTTAATGCAAAATAATTAAATAAATATTAGAGTATTCATTTTACTTCTCTTTATACATTATTTGAGTTCATCAACCAATGGTGATTTATTATATATGTATGTATATAAAAAAATCCTATTTACATTAAAAATCGCTAAAAGATCTTTATAAATTAAAATCATTTATATTAATATGCAAGTGCCCTAATTTTTACGTTTTTCGTAATAACTATGTGGTTTTCAAAGCTATACACCCTATATTTTTTGTATTATACTCCTAGAATTAACTACAACAAATTAATTTTAATAGATTTTGTATGATTTAGAAAAGGGGTACATCGTAAAAAAATACATTTATACATTTCTACGTTTCAAAGTATGAGTCAAAGGCGGTAGCGATAAGTCATGTTTTTGACTGTTCGCTGCATATTCTTGTTGATCGATGAATCAATGCGAGAGAATGAGACGGCTATATTTTCGTAAGCTATTGATTTCGTCGCTTTTGGCGCGTGACTATTGAGTCATACAGTTGCCTGTTGGCCTTACCTATGTGCGTTTGCATGTTGATGCTTTTCGTTATTTTTTAATACAAAAATAGTCAAAAACATGCTATAGGACTAAAACTTTTTTACGTTGATGTACAAAATGATTAATAAGATATATTGAACCCATTTGTATTGAGAAAAGCTGTATTTTCATTAAAAAATACTGGGGTCTTACTCGAACCCAGTTCGGGATACTCGTTCGATCTCGACGCTCCGTCCTTCAAAGGTTAACTCGATAGTAGTATTATACTATTTAATGTTTATTTATTTTGCGTACAAATTTTGCTTTTATTGTGTGGTGTTTTTTTAATACGCCCAAATCGCGTTGAAATGTCGCGCGACGAAATGACACCGCGCTCAATTGTACCAAGCAGAAATTTCTGCACGCAAATGATGGGATACCTGTCAAAATACCATATAATTGAATTTTAAATAATGTATTTTGCAGGCAACTACTTCGTGTTGCAATACGTAAATATGAAGAAAAAAAAACAGCCCAAGAAGTTCATAAAATCAATAGTTGGGGTAATCGTCCGATGAGAACTATTGCAGGTGCAGACATTGACGTCAAAGCCGCATCTAAATATAATTTAATTGGTTTACATGTATGTATGTGCATATATAAAATTAAATGATTGTCCAATACAATCCATCATGCCTAACTAAAAACAATTATACAATTAAATTTTGGTGTATCTACATAGGAACTTTTCGATCATTACATAATGAAAATTACCTAACTCGATACTATAATTTTATTTTTGAATAATTTAACATCTACATGTTCTTTACACAGGTATAATTTATTTCATTGCATAATTTTAAACATACAATACACACATTGCATTGAATTTTGTCAACTAATACATAGCATATGTAAGTATAATATGTATAATAAGTAAGTAAGTAAGCTAATACTGAACTCGGTTCAAGGGTTATTGAAATATAATTAATTATTGGTAATCGATTTGGTTGCCTATCGTTACAAGTGATTACAATTACAGAGAATAATAAATCACGATAATTACAAAGTGGCAGTTAATCTGTTCATATATGTAATACACACAGCTTCAAAGCAATGCAAATTCACAACGCGTAGGTTATCATCGAAAAGCGAAATTGACGAAAATACCCAATATTGATCAGTCATTTCAAATTTAACATTGATTACACTATATGTAAAATGCGGAATTGTATAATAGAATCAAAAGTTCAACTGTACAATACAACTGCTAAGTTGCAACTATCTAATTTTATGCGAGGAAATCTAAAATAATAAAACAATTATTATATGGAAGTTTATACAATTCTTAAATTGACCCCGTTTTTCACTGTTTGTAATAATAATAAAATCAATGTCAATAAAATTCTATAATTAAAACATTTTAGTAGAAAACGGCGTGCGATAATATTTAACGACCTTGCGCAACGACAGATCCTTTTGAATATTTAAAATCATGTTTTATTTATGTTAAATTCGAACGAACGTGCCAAGAAATAACGACTGACTATATATAGGTTTTATTTATCGAATAAACAAACGATGTGATCGAAAGCCCTTTAAATATTATACCCATCAACTTTGGTCGACTTGTTTGATAAATAAATGCTAAAGATTTCATAGCAAACTTCAAGGAGACGTTGAATGTATTATAAATGAAATATATACGATTTCAAATAATTTCATTATAATCTATTACTAAAAGAGTACGTCGTGTTATTTATTACTCATTTGAAAATATTATAAATCAAAGCTACATACATATGTAGTTTCAAGATGAAAAAAGTCGGTATATCTGCAAGAAGTGAAGGAAAAACACTACGAAATAATGAGCAACAAGTAATCTTTTAGTCAAGGAAAAATTAAAAAAGCTATTTTAAATTATAATAAACACAATTCATATATGAAATTATAAATGAATCAATGTAAAAATCTTTGTAACATATTCATAGAACGATTGAAAGATTACATCGTAGAATGGCGTAACTTTCTGATGAAGTAAGTTGTGTGCAAAATGAGCTTTTTATACACACAGAAAAATAATACTTTTTATTATATGTATGTATATACATATACATATATTTAAACTAAATATATGATTTAAACTAAACGACCCTTGTGATTTCATAACCTTGTGACTGGAACGAATTTGTTTGTTTAAATGGTGCTCTCGTGCTAAGATTTGAACCGCAACGTGCCCTTTGCTCAACGTGCTTGTTTTGATCAATTTATAATAATTATAATACATCGATAAAACATTTTCTAGGAATGTCCCATCGGATCGCTTAATGACATTTTGAAAACAACATGCGTATAATTTTGATTCTATATTTTAAAAAATCTATGAAATCGATTCCAAAAATACGAAATCATACAAAGAAAAACTAGTTGATCCCCTTTTGTATTACGAAAAATAAATTATGATTGTTTTTGTTTAAAAAAAATACATATTTATTGTTTAAATATAAGATTGTTTGTTGTTATGATTTGACCTACATATTATCTAATATGCACCCATGTGTTTGTATATCCAATTAATGAGGACAATTTTTCATAAAAATCAATCCAAATTATATCTCCTAACTGTAGGTATTTATGTTTATTATATTGTTAAAATTATTTGAAAAAAAGTCAAATATTCTTGAACGTAAATAAAATTAGAATCATTGACCAAACCGATTCCATGGCAATGCCATCTAACAATGGCAGCTCAAACGTAGTTGAAATGTTTGTATTTCATTTAAAGATTTCATTTCTACAAATAACTGCGCGTTTGCCAAATTTTAAGTAAAGAGTGATTTTCAGACTAAGCACGTTTGATCGCATCGAACAATTAGGAAAATCCTCTCAACCTAATAATTAAACGTTGGACCAGTTCGTGGAAATATTTGTACTCGCTTGTTTACTTCCCGAATTTCCACTCTTCGCGTTATTATTATTATTATAATCGCAAATCAGTGCCGTAGATTATTAATTAATCAATTTCGATACACACCGTATATAATTTGTATATGCTTAATTATAATGGCGACGTTTATAAGTATGTGTATGAAATCGTAAGTGACATTGAAAATTCGAAGGTATGCGTATTTTTACGATGAAAAGCGTTTTGGTATCCATTTAAAAGGGATCGAATAAAATAAATATAGATATATATATATACTTTTCAATTTTAATAATAGATTCCCAAGATACGTATAGAAGAAGCCATGTCGTTGAAATTGCGATACGTTGATTTATTCCATCGTTGATTTAAAAAAGCGACTGAAGCAACAAAAGAATATTTTTTTCTCCTATATTATATTTTCAATTTATTTAAAAGTTTATTATTAATATAAAAATACTGCCTTATAAATAGATATGAAATCCTTAAGGATTTTTTTTTCTGTTTTTATCTACATTTGTAAAACTCTTATATAAGTACATATGTAGGATCATGTATTCTTTCTAAGATTAATTTCTATTGATTAATTAAATTTTATTAAATATTTAGGAATCATAATAAGCGATTGTCATTTTTTAATTTTTCTTTAAATACAGTAATTATGAAATATTTTTGTTTTATAATCAAACAAATGGTTCCTTTCAAATGTAATTAAAGCTCTAAATTAAATTTAGAGAGCAACACGTTTTTTTTACAAAATTATTTACGTTTAATTGTAACTGTAATTTTGAGTGTAATTTTTTTTTAATATAGTGAATCGATTTTTTTAGCATATAAAATTGACAACATACAAAAATAAAAAAGGACACAAACACTACATACATATGTATATTATATCAGGGGTTTATAACTTTTAGAAAAAAAGATATAGAGAGATACAATAGAACATTGAATATAAAAAAAAGTAAAATTATATAAAAAAAAATATTATAAAAGAAGGCATGAAAAGAAAACAAATATATACAATAGTAATTTAAAATGGTAAAAACAACAATATATGTATAACGAAGAATTTTATAAAATTCCTTGTGTTGCTACCTGGATTTACCCGTGTTTTTGTCACCAAAAGATAACATACTGATCAAAAAATAAAAATATTGGACAAACCGGACAAATAATAAAAATATAGACCATCTATGCATATTGAAATATGGATTATAAATTGATTAATATCTAAGGAACAAATACATAAATAATAAATCAAACATCTTTGTTTTATGTGTGTTACAGTGGGATCATATTGTCAGTGAAAATATATTTTCATTGGCGTTTTAGTGAAATCATAACTGAATACTTTCCCACTAGTGACTAATACCTACATGCACATAAATATATTTAACTAAAATATGGTGCGATTTTATTGTAACATGTGAATATGTACTTATATGATGACCGAATAATAACTTACCGGACAAATAATGAAAATACTGACCATCTATGTATACATATTACAATAATTCACAAAATTATTTACGAGTTAACAAGTATACAAACCAGACAGTTTATTGATAAATTAAAAATATTCTCGATATTTTCGAGATTCTAATAAACGATTTCTCGAGAAACGAGAATCTCGAATTTTTATATTAAATATTTTCGTGAAATGAGTATCTCGAAATTTCACAATAAAATTTTCTCGAGAAACGAGAAACAAATTTTTTCGAGAATTCTCTTTAGTTGGTTAGTATCTTATTTATCGGACCTAAATACTAACAACTGATTCAATATATAATAGAATACAATTGAGACACTATGGACAATCAAGAAAATATTTGATACGCTGCAAATTTGCGAGAAATACATTAGGTGGGTATAATTTTATAAAATTAAACAAATTCCAGATGCTAATAGCTCAAATTTCCAAGAAACTGAATACAGATTTATTGTATCCGTCACCCCAATTAAGCTAGAAAAATCGGAAAATTCCAATAGGCGACGGTCGATCTGTGTTTCTTTAATAACCACAAGATTTTGCCAGGAGCGTATTTGGCCATACTTGATCCCAAAATCTAGAAATAACCTCTATTAGAAAGAAACAACTCTACCAGTGTACTACACTGTGCATTGGCACTAATATTATATATAGGTAATTAATCTATTAATTACATATTTATGCATTTTTCACTACTTATGACACAAATAAAAACTTTTTTGCGAAATAAAAAAAAAAAAGTGTGAAACAGGTTAAGTTTGTGCGATGATTTTCAAGGAAATGAAATGAGGGGGAGAGACAAGGAGAGAGGATTTAAGGGGAGATGAGTGGGAATGATTGAAGTGTATGATGAAGCACCTTTCCCATCGTGCCCTACATAAAGCCAGACTGTGATATTTTCTACCTCAGTGAACGTAGATTATCGGAGATTGTTATAACCTATGTATTTGTCTGGTATTATTTTCATAATTGAATGTGATGTATTAGTGGAATTTTGATCTTCTCTCTTCCATTTGCGTCTCGCAGGAATGTTTTGTATTTGCGGCTGATCCTTATATATTGGCGCTGGCTTTATGCAGATGCAAGACATTTCTTACGTTGTATTTTATTATTTGATATTTTTACTTTATCTGGTATTATTATAATGCTATTGTTTTTTTATGATTATGTGAAAACTAGTTTTATGCCCGTTTAAATTTCAACGAGCGGTTTCGGAAACAGATTGATACACGATCAAAAATAAAGTTACAATACTTATAGTAATAATTAATCGGAAGCGGAACTAAAACAGAAATCGGGAATCGCAACTGAAACAGGGATCGATATCTGGAACTGAATGGAATCCAAAACCGGAAATGAAAAAAACCGGGTGGTTTTGGAAAGGAATACACACACGAATTTTAGATCAAGAATTATGAAGTGGTACGCCCCCCACTTCCCATGTTGAAATCAAAAATCAAATCAAATACGAAATGAATATCGAAATCGATTCACTCGATCCGCGACAGCCGACAACTGCCGAAGATACGCTACTACGCACCGAATACTCGGCTGTGATTGGTTCCCCATACGCTATGTACTATTATTGAATATTAACGTTATTTAGAGCATTTTTTAAATCGGGACAGTAGTGTAATGGCTAGCGTACATTGCTCTGGGCGTGAGGGGTTAGGTTCGACTCGGCGTTCTGGAATTAATTTTATTTTTCAAATATCGCTAAAATATCAATTAATTTCAATAATTTCAATAAAATATATATATTTATTTGTTTGTGAGAGTGATAATTTTCAATTAATGTTTTAAAAAAAAGGACAATTTAAAATCGGCCCATGGCGTAATCGGCTAACTCCCAACTCGAATATACATACCTATATAGAGGATATTTGTGTTGGAGGTGACCGGTTCGAGACCACGAATGAATATATACTTTAGGCTTTAGTTTAGGCTTTTTATCTATTCATTCATTATGTTCGGCTAGCGTTAGGACACACACACAGATTAGCGTATTTATATATTGTAACGTTCTCCCCGCTGTCCCATCGGGCCACACTTGCTTTTATTTCGGGTGGAAACACAGAAAAACGGGCGGTAAAAGCACACGAGACGCGAGAGTAGCTCTCTTGCATCCCGACCGCCACTGGGGAAGGACCTTCCCCGCGACCTCCCCCCGCGTCCGTTCCCATCGCGAACGGAGCCCAGAGGTCCGCCATCTTGCTGAAGAACCGCTGTGAGGTCGAGTAGATCATCACTACCTCCCCTGATTTCCAGCACAACGTCCCCTGTATTCCTCACGCAGTTTCTGGAGAAGCGTTAGCCGTGAGAGGACCGACCAGAGGACAGGAAAGCCAGCTGTCCCGACCACGAGGAAGCTGTTATCGACGAGACGAGCCAGCAGTCAGGAACCTCCCCGACTATTTAAACTGTATCCCAAGGTTAGTTCACATTTCCCTATAACGCAACCCTGGAAGGACGATGCTTTACGCCACCTGTTCTCCCATCGTGAGAGCAGTGCACCCGCGCGCAAACCGTACGTTACAATATATATCATTTATTTTTTGTCTGTGTATATATACATATGTATATATATATATATATATATATATATATATATATATATATATATATATATATATATATATATATATATATATTTATTTTTCTCATCTCGTATTGCCACAATTGTCCAGACTTAAAGTTAAATAAATAAAGGCAAATATTGAATAATGAACGACGGGGAAGGTACCTTCCACACCATTCCCCTCCCACACTTCAGTTTCGTGCGATGTTTCAGCGTTGCCAATTTTAGTTGCACACCATCCGCAAAGAAGTTTTACTTAAAAAGTAAAAAAAAATAATGTAAGAAAACAATGCTGGCTATTTGCAGTATATTCAATGGTAATAATCATTCTCATATAACGTACATATGTAGTTCGTATTAAATTCACCGACAAGTCCTCGTTGCATGCATTAATTGTTTGCCCTCACGTACTCGTTCGAAGCGAAAACACGCTTTGTCGCTAATTATTAAACAATATATTTTCATTAAGCTCGCTTTCCACTCGATTTGTATTCAATCTCGAAATTCACCGGCTCGAATCTATTCTATTTATACATATACAATACTATCCTATACTATACTATCTATTCTACATATCTCTTTAGATTGTAGCAAAAAATCTAAATGTACATATACATATACATGTACATTTAGATTTATGTACATATAAAAAAAATGTACATATGTACGTGAGTAAATTGCGCGTCGAACATCTTGATGATGGTTATAAATCGTTTAGAAAGACTTTTGGTATAATTCAAGTAATATTAACTAATTTATTACCACATAAAATATGAAATATTGTAACTGTTGTAAGCTCATTAGAAAAAATGCAATATTAATTTAAAAGATTCACCCCCCACTCGAGCCGCGATAGCCAATTACATTTTGTTTCAGTTTCGCATTAAATTTTGGTCAAGAAATACAACATTGTTTGTGCATATAGTGGTCGGTAGAACTTGACATTTATTTTTTGTTTGTTTTGAGTTCGTTTTTCGTATTTTGTAATACGTATCTGCTGTATAATTTCGAAAGAGACTTTGTATACATATATGTACACATGTAACCTTCGTTCGTTGGTTCGTAGACAAAAAATCGATTTTTTTTTTTCGATTCATAGGCGCCGATTCGATTTTTTTCGATTCAAAGGATTTGAAGTCCCCGGTGGCGAAGGCTCCGGGGGCGAAGGCTCCGGAGCCGTAGGAACCGGATTCTGGTATACATATAATTTCGAAAGAGACTTGTTATATATATGTTTGTTTGTTCGTGCCAGTTAATTAAAAAAAAAACAAATGAGTATTCAAATAAATTTACATAAAATAAAACTATTCAAATAAATTTAATAAAATGTTTAGTATTAGGTTAGTCATGTTTAATCGGTTTATATTACAAATACCGAGCGAAGCCGGGTAAAACCACTAGTTTACAATAACAAAGTTTTAATATAAAATACGTAAGTTGTTGTTACTATTTATTTATTTGTGGAATACGTGTTTTTCATTTGTCCGGTCCGGTATTTCCTGTCCATAGACGGATATTCGAAAATACACTGTATTATTCAGTGTTCATCGGGACTTGCTAATGAGCGTACGTGCCCTCTCGTTTATAATCAATCAATCCAGTGTTTCTTAACTATTAATTACAAATTCTATTTTATTTATCGAATATTGGCTTTATCACAATATCACAATGTTTAAGTGTGCGCGTTGTAATTCTGAAGGCTTAGAAGGTGTTCTATGTGGTGGATGTAAATTGAAATTTGATTTCCCTTGTTCTGGTATTACCAAAGCGGGCTACATTAGACTCGGAGGGGATCGTCAGCTCCAGTGGAAGTGTGTTTCATGCAAGTTGGGCCTTATTCCAACCCCTCCTGGAAGCGTCCCAGCGTCGAGCTCCCCAACCCCAGTATCGATGGATCTTCTGTTGGCTGAAATACAAGGCATCAAGATGGACTTAGCCCCTCTCAGATCAATGTCGGATGACATCGAATCCCTGAAATCTGATGTTTCTGATTTGAAGAACTCTTTGGAGATGGCCCATTCCTTAATAAATGATTTTACACAGAAGATACATAAACTAGAGTCTAGGTTAGATACTCTAGAAAAGACAAACCTTGAGACAGCAACTATCCATAACAAGATTGATCACCTTGAACAGAAATTAAATGAGAAGGAACAATGGTCAAGAAGAAATAATATTGAAATCAAAGGGGTACCACTCTTTAAAAGTGAAAATCTGATTGACACCATTGTTAATCTGAGCAAGAAAATTAATTATCCCATAACCCCTAATCAAATTAACTTTGTTGCGCGGGTTCCTTCCCGTATTAATAATAATTCTAAACCGATTGTCGCCTCTTTTCATAACTATCATCTTAAAGAAGAATTTATGCTAGCAGCACGGCGTTTAAAGTCACTTTCATCTAAGGATCTCGGTTATTCCGATGACAAAAGGATTTTTGTAAATGACCACCTGACCGTTTCGAACAAAATGCTACTGACAAAGGTGAAGGCCCTGGCTAAGGAAAAACATTTTGTATATGTTTGGGTGAAACACTCAAAAATCTTAGTACGGAAGAACAACACCTCACCGACCACAGCTATATACTCGGAACGAGATCTAATAAATATCCAGTGAAACAATCATCTAAAATTTTACATTTAGTCAAATCAATTTTTCAAAGGTTGATAACCATTTGCAAATCAATTAGTTATTGTAGTATTGTTGCCATTCTGACGGTTATGACGATGGTTGGTTTTGGTCGATGTGAGCGGGTATACTATCAAGTGTCAGAATTGACTGCGAATAAAAATGACGGATTTCATATATAATGAACTAGATAAAAAAAATATTATTGAAGAAAAAATATATAACAGCTACAAAGAATACTGTATCCAACAAAACGACATCAACTGCAGTCCTTTAATTCTTCATATGAACATTAGAAGCATAGAACGGAACATAGATGAATTTTTAACAACAATTAATAATGATCTCAAGAAGCCGGCATGCATAGTATTAACAGAAACTCATTCAAATAGTGAAGTGACGTACTACATATATACCGGGATATACTTATGTATCAACTACTAACCGTATAAATAAAAACAGTGGGATTGCTATGTTCATATTAAATAATTGTGACATATTATGCGAGGAAGAAATTCATATAAATGGAACAAACTGCCTACATGTACAAATTAAGTATTATAACAAAAAAATTGATATTATCCCTATATATAGAACGCAATCATCTACTGTCTGTTTGTTCATAGAAGAACTAAGACAGATATTATTAAAATTTAAAAACGCAAATGCAATAATTTTAGGTGACATAAATTTAAATATATCGCACGATTACACATCGAAGAACAAAGATAACTACCTAAACATGATGGCGGAATTAAATTTTGTACCATGTATTTACTCTTACACTACAAACATAAATGGGCAACGTCCATCGTGCATCGATCATATTTTCACAAATATAAAAGATATAAATAATATAAACTCGGGAATTATAAAAACTTCAATTACCGACCATTACATGATTATGCTACATTATATTTCAATGACACCTCAGACGATAAATCAACATTACAAACAAACTGCTAATACTAATAATGAAATATATGTTATTAATAATGTATCTTTGATAAATAAATTGTCATCTGAACTTTGGTTAGATATTCTCCAAAATGATAACGTTAACGAGTGCTGTGAAATATTTGAAAATAGATTAACAAAGTATATTAATGACTCGAAAAAAATTATTCAAATAAGAAACTCAGCAAAATTTCGTAAAATCAAACCGTGGATAACACATGAACTAGTGGTATCTATAAGACATAAAGAAAGGCTTTACAAAGAAACAAAAAAAAAACCACTAGATATAAAATTAATTAATCATTTTAGAAAATACAAAAATAAATTAGTTTCTCTCATAAAAAATACTAAAGAAAAATATTATAAAAACAAACTTGATGATTCTGAAAACGACAGTAAGAAAGTTTGGATAATAATCAATGAAATTCTGTAAAATAAACAGAAAACTAAAAGTAATACCATAAAAAATATAATACAAAACAAAAATATAATAAACTGTACTGAGGAACCCAAAATAGGAGCAAACGCTTTTAACGATTTCTTTGCAAATGTTGGAAAGAATCTAGCTGATAAAATTAATGTAAAAAAAAAAAAAATTATATTGAAAAAAATGCGAACATAGAAACTAAACTGTAGATCTCTTCGAACCAACCAATCCGTCTGAAATAGTACAAATTATATCAAATATGCGAGGTGGCTCTGCTTCGGGTTTTGATGGTCTCTCCGTAAAAACACTAAAAATAATTAAAAATTACGTTTCTACACCAATCTCTCATATTATAAACAATAGCTTTAAAACGGGAATTTTCCCGAACACATATAAAAAACCATCATTATTCCAATATTTAAATCTGGTAACCCAGAGGATATTTCTAATAATAGACCTATTTCACTCTTATCAAATATATCGAAAATTTTTGAAAAAATTGCTAAAAAAAGACTAACTCTGTTTATAAAAAATAACTCGATCATAAATGAAAATAAATTCGGATTCACAGAGGGAAAAAGTACCCAAGATGCCATTGCAAAAATTTCATGTATTATCCAGAGTACCTTAGACAAATCAAATAAATGTATAGGAATTTTCATTGACTTAAAAAAAGCATTTGACAGCATTTCCCATATAAAACTTGTATTAAAATTAAAAGAAAATGGCATTGACCTCATAGCCCTTAAATGGATAGAAAACTATTTAACAGACAGACCTCAAATTGTAAAATTAAATCAAACATATAGTACACCACTTACAAGTATATTTGGCTTTCCTCAAGACACGGTCCTCGAACCATTACTTTTTCTAATATATGTAAATGACATTTTCCAACAGAAAATAAAGGGTGATTTAATCTCTTATGCAGATGATACTGTATTATTAGTAAAAGGCCAAACTTGGGAAATAGTTAACAAACTTGCAAATGAAGATATTAATACTTTAAAATCATGGTTTGATAATAACCTACTTACACTTAATGCAAAAAAAACAACATATATATTATTCTCATTACAAAAAATACCTATAGAAAAAGTTAATATTATAATCCATGATGAAAAATGTGACTATGTAAACTGTAAACTACATAATCCTGTTTGTACTGTAATCAACTCTTCTTCTGAAATTAAATATCTCGGTGCTATCATTGATCAAAACATGAAATGGACAAGCCATATTACAGAGTTAGTAAAGAGAATAAGGAAATGTATATATATATATTTGTTAGGTTAAGAAATATTTTAAATGTGAAAATAATAAAAAATGTGTATTATGCCCTTGTCCACTCTCTGCTTATCTATGGAATTATAGGTTGGGGAGGATCCTACAAAATCAATCTAAATTCAGTAAAAGTTTCGCAAAAAATTATTATAAAAGTAATACTTAAAAAAAACTCTACTTTCTCGACAAAATCGCTTTTTAAACTATTTCCAGTACCAAATATCGATGACATATTTAAGCAAGCTTCCATTATAAAAATGTGTAAAGAAAAAAATAACAAAGAATATCAAGAATTTTATAAACTAATGAGAAATGGAAACCAATTTATCACACCAAATTTTAAAACACAAATGCAAAACCATTATATTTTCCAAGCCATAAATAACTATAATAATCTCCCTTCTAAATTGCGCTGTATTGTTAACCAAACAGAACAAGTAAAAAAAATTAAACACTTTTTCAAAAAAAACTTGCACTGAAAAATTGTAATGTAATTTTTATATAAAAAATATTATAATAGATTTTAAGAATTTATAATAGAATCGTAGCTCCCTTATCAGGCACAAGAGCTACTCTTATCTGATAAGGAATACATGTCCAACTTTGTAATAAACATTATATTCTGTAAATATATTAATATGAATAAATAAAAAAAAAAATATATATATATATATATATATATATATATATATATATATATATATATATATATATATATATATGTATATAATTATTTTACCTGTAATACCTATATTCATGTTATGCATAATAAGATATATTTATAATTTCATCGCCAAAGGAAGCGAATAATATTACAGCCGTCTTAATTTAGAAGCCTTCCAAAATGAAATAATTCTTTCCTTCCATTTTTTTTTAATTATCAAACATCAAAGGATTAATTTATTTTTACATCGAATATAATATTAGTACATTTAAAAAAGACGATGTAATTTTCGCCCGCATAATCGGGGGCTATTATCATTTTACAAGCCAGCAGTATGGTTCGCTGGTTGCGTTTATGTTTAGCACCGAGAGGTTACCGAGTTCGATCCCATGCTAATCTTTAATACTGCCTTGGATACAGACTTCGATATTTGTGACTCCAAGTCGATCGTTTCATATCAGGTTTGCCAATTTATTTATTTATTTATTTGGAAAATTTACAGTTTATTAAGTTACATAGATTGATAGTAAAAAAACATAATTTTGTTAAATAAACCATTAATAATTTTCACATATAGGTAAAAAAAAGAAAAGCTCAAACATTTAAAATAAGAAACAAAAACGATAATATAGTAAGATAGTTAGAGAAAACAAAAATAAAAAATAGAAATAACAGTATAATAAAAATATCAAAATAATAAGAATAATAATATGATAAAAATTATGAAATAATAAAAATAATATACATAATATGTAACAAAAAACAAAAAGACAATAAAAATTCATAATCACAATCGTAAATTTTCAATAAAATTAATCATCGAAAAACAAATTTGCAATAATCACTCTAGCTTGTATACCATTAATATTAAATAAGTCATACATAGAAATTGTTAAAATTAGTGTGTTGACGGTGGAGCTTGCACGCCAGATGAATGAGCTTCTTCCATAATTAGAAAAAGTATTAGGTAAGTAAAGGAGCTCATTACATCTAGTCATTCTATTTGGCACACGCAATGATAGTCTGCTCAATAATTGAGGACAGTCGATCGAGCCGTTAAGGATGTTCAAAATTGTTGAGATGTCAGCTCCCTTCTTTTGACAAGTGGAAGTAGATGCTTACACCTACAAGCATCTTCATAGGAAGTATAGGATAATCCAAAACGGCTACTGATGTACCTCAAGAATCTCTTCTGAATGCGCTCCAATCTGTCTCTGGCACCAGAGTACTCTGGGGTACTCTATTATCTGACCAGAGTACTCTATTTATCTGATTTCATTGTTGAAACGGTTCCTCCATCAAATTGGCAAAAACCATGCTACCCGCTATGTCACAAATATCTGAATTTGATTTATGTACAATATTTAAAAATTTTATGTACAAGTCTAAATTCATAGATGTCTATGATAAATTAATTAATTGTTAATTTCATGTTCTTCGGCCTCGATTTATTTGATAAAAAATGCTGCAATTTTTGTAATGAATTGTCTAGGAAGGCGCATTGGGGTCTAACTGTTAGGCCTTCCTGGTATATGTATATCTATGTAAAAATAAAATAAAATAAAATAATAAATCAACAATAAATTCAAAGTAAATTTTGTGTTCAATTTCGATAAGATTTGTGAAAGCCCCCCTTCATTCTCAGCCTCCCTCCCCCCCAAGTGAATATGTATATTTTAGCGCATCCCTGAAAGCACATTAGCATTCGTACTAAATTGTTACGACTTCGTCGAGTCTTTACGATGATTACCTTGTGCTTTTATCATTTGGAATGGAAAAAATGTAATGTTATTGAAAAGGGAGCGTCCTATGTACAAATATATGCATGTATTATGTACATATACATACGTACATATGTATATATATATATATATATATATATATATACACACACACACATATGTACATAGTGGAAAATATAACCAGGAACATAACACTTTTTTCTAGTACGCAAATTTCTTCGAATCCACGTGCTTACCTGGCTCATAAACATCACAAAAAGGGAAAAAGGTCTTGTTTTTCCTACCCTATATTATATTCGTGACAAGGCGAAAAAAATTCGACCCACATGTGGTACCAAGTGAAATAAATATCCAACCACAGTGCATATTTTACATGTGAAAAAAATATTTGCTTTTGCTTGTTTTCTGATTTTTTTTCGTTTGAAAAATTTTGAAAGAATTTTCCTTGTATAAGTTTACAGCATACGTTAAGCATTCACTAAGTTAAGCATTCACTATCAACAATTCAATTCGTTGTCCATATTGATATTGTTCACTCTGATTAGCGAAGTTTAGAAACCGGAATCGGCTCTACTTGAGGTAGTGGATTGTTATGGTATGGTCCACCGCTACGTTTCCTTGCACGGACTCACCGTCTCAATTCTGTTCCTTTCGCAGTACTGGCAAATTGTCATATATAGGCGTCCCGTTGAAGACAACCCATTTTTTAATTTATTCGTTTCTTCAATACTATTTACACTAAAAATATTCTGATTTGTATCTATCAAACATCATTCTGAACTATTTTTTTGTTGATAAAATAACAAATATTTATACGGAACTTTTTGACATCAAACAAAGCAAGGGATTCTGTTCACAAAACGATTCGCTCAGAACAAACCAGTGTGGATTGCACGAAAAAACTACGTACATAGGTATAGTAAAAAATGAGACCATGAAATGTTGTACATATGTCGATTGTTCGACAAATAATTCAGAAAATTAAGGTTTGAAGATAATCGAATTATTTTACGAAAGCTAGGCTACTTAGGATATTTCTGTCAGCACAAAAATGAAAAATTATACGCATCACTTCAATACAGAGTAATTATTATAATTCAAAAATTAAAACATTTTTTTTGTCTATACCTAGTCACCTGTTTTAAAAGTCACAACACGCCACTGGTACATAAATACATACATATACATATGTATGTTTGTATGTACATATATATCTGGTAGATATATATATATATAAAAAATATCTGGTAGGTTGCGTTAATTCCAACCACCGAGAGGTTCTCGGGCTCAAACCTTGGGTTGACCTCGATTGAAGAGAGTTTATTCGTATTTGTATTTTATTCGTAGTCGATCGTTTCCTATCAGAGATTGCCAGTTTATCTGATTTAATTGTTGAAACGGTTCCTCATCAAATTGGCAAATACCATTCTACTGACTATATCACCACAATGTGAACATTCAATCCCGTGGGTTGACCTCGGTTGAAAATAATGTATTACGAATATCATCTGTAGTCCTGTTGGTTAGATTTGGATATTTGATATTCCGATTCGATCGTTCCCTATCAGAGTTTGCAAATTTATCTGATTTAATGGTTGAAACGGTTCCTCTTCAAATTGGCAAAAAATATTCTACCTACTATGTCACCACAATTCGAATCTTCAATCCGGTGGGTTGATCTCGATCTAAAATAATGTATTCCGAGTATTATATGTAGTCCTGCTGGTCAAACTTGGATATTTGATTGACTCCAATTCAATCGTTTCTTATCAGAGTTTACAAATTTATCTGATTTAATTGTTGAAACGGTTGCTTATCAAATTGAAAAA
Organism: Arctopsyche grandis; assembly: GCF_051622035.1. Taxonomy (NCBI): domain Eukaryota; kingdom Metazoa; phylum Arthropoda; class Insecta; order Trichoptera; family Hydropsychidae; genus Arctopsyche; species Arctopsyche grandis. The sequence continues at coordinate 8,261,426 of NC_135367.1, forward strand.
AAATTATTTGTCACCACCGTTTGAATATGATTTCAAATTTATAATCTACTAGAGATATGTCAAATGAAAATTTCATTGGGTATATTGTGGCAATCCCGAGGTACGGGCCGTAAAACCATCGGTTGGTCAGTGCTTTGCCGGTAAGCATTCACGTCCTCCCTGACTGTCGAAATAAATAGTTGTGCATTACCAACACAGTCGTCTCCCATAGTATTATAAGTAAAAACTACCTACCAATACAGCAATAAAAATATATATTAAAATTAAATTAAATTCATATATTAAAATTAAATTAATTTTCAATAGATGGAGCCAAATGCTTGTTTATTTTCCAAGAGGAAATGTCGATACAAACAATGTATATATACAGGTGTTTTTATTGATTCTATCACACAAACCCTACATTAAACCTTACAAAGTCTCTTTTGAAATTATAATATATGTACATAAACCGTTTAAACATGGTTAATCTTAAAGTAAAAATTCATTTATTTTTTTATTAAATTTATTTGAATCAACAAATAATAATGTTTAATGACAGCCAATCAGAAATTATTGATAATGTGCGACATAATAAATGAATTCAAATACTATCGCAGATAGGGCTAGGCAAAAGAGATATTCGGCTAATTGGTTATCTCTACTGGAATCAGACGTGACACAACAGAGAGCGTAAGAATATTGAAGGGAGTTCGTCAAGGATGTGTACTCTCACCGCTTCTGTTTAATTTATATTCCGAAAATATTATTGAAAAGGCGTAAATTGGAGTACTTTGGACATGTGATGCGGAACGAAAAATACGATATCCTGCGCTTAATAATCCAGGGAAAAATCGTAGGCAAACGCAGTCAGGGCAGGTGGAAAATATCTTGGTTAAAGAATCTTCGGCAGTGGTACGGCCTCAGCACCCGAGCACTATTCCGAGCAGCCGTTGACAAAGTACGAAAGGGACATCTAGTCGCCGACGTTCTGGGAGGACATGACACGTGAAGAAGAAGAATCAGAAAATATATATTCTTATTTATAAGTGAACCGGAACTGAAAAAATAATCCTGATCCTGAATTGAAAAAGGAACCGGGGTCCAGAACTGAAAAATAAATCGGGGTCCGGAACTGAAATAAGAATCACAATATGGAACTGACAAATGAATCCGGAACCGGAACTGGAACAGGAATCGGGATCCGGAATTGAAACAGGAATCCAGATCTGGAACTAAAACAGTAATCGTGATCCGGAATTGAAAAAAGCACCCGGATCTGGAACTGAAACAGTAATCAAAATCTGGAATCGCAAAAGACAACCGGATCCGGAACTGAAACAGTAATCGGGATTCGGAACTGAAAGAATAATTGGGATCCGGAACTGAAACAGTAATCGGGATCCGGAACGGAAAGAGTAATTGGCATCCGGAATTGAAACAGTTATCGGGATCCGGAACGGAAACAGTAATTGGGATCCGGAACTGGTAATCGGGATCCGGAACTGAAACAGTAATCGGGCTCCAAAACTGAAACAGTAATCGGAATCCAGAATTTAAAAAGGCATCCGGATCTGGAATTGAAAATTAAATGATATGATAAAATTAAATGTATGGGGAAACGGAATCGAAATCGATATTGACGTCATAGAAACTTCGATTTTTACTTTATCTATGTACATAGTAACAATAGATGAAGTTTTGTGATCATGCGAAAATTCGAACTCGAGATTTTGACTGATTCGAACTCAGAATCGATCACTGATCACGTTTTCATGATCTAGAATAAATGTGTGTGTGTGTGTGTGTGTATTTTGGGGATATTTTAAACACCGTTAGTCCTATCGAACTGAAACTTAGTATCGGTTACTGAAATTCTTATCGACACGACGTAAATTTTTTTCAAATTTCTAAGTTGACCGGAAATGGTACCTCCCCTTATAGGTGTCCTCTTTATTCAATTATCTCCCAAACCACTAACTGAATTTTTTTTTAAATATGATAGAAATAATAATTTTTATAACCTAATATTTTTTCGATGCCCCCCACCAAACCTTACTTAGTTACATACAAAGTCTATTTATATAAGTTCAAGTTTAATAGAGAAGGTGTCGCTCAGGGGTAAATCCCGTAATGGAATGGAATAAAATAATTCACTATATCGTCGCGACGAAGTCTTACTTCTGAAATTATAAAAAAATTCAAATTTAAAAATCGGCCGTCATACGATGAGGCAACCACCCACATAACATCCATATGAAATCGGACAAAAAGTAGTTTGGGCATTTGACACCCCTGACGTGGCGATTTCAACGGGCCATATTTTCACGACTTTCCCGGCGACCTTTTCTCGCGTGGCGGAAACTGTTGCGCCTCCTTTGTGGCGTTGGAGTGGGCGCCAAATATCCACTGTGACGTCTTCCGGTCTGTGCCGGATGCTGCGCCGTGGACCTGCGCGTCGCATCCTGCATTTCGCCGTATTAGCGGACGCCCCTGGCCATCGGCCCAGTGCAGACTCGTGCGCGGTCACGAATACAACGTCGACACCGAACTAAACACGACGCGTCCACAAAGCTGTACTGCATAAACACAATCAACAAATAATCACCACCACCGCAACTGACAATATATTAATATATCAAAAAACTGTATATTTTTCTACAAAACGATCAAATTCTAATTTAAAAAATAGACATTCGATTAATTTTTTGTATCATCGTTAATTTATATATGTATGTATATACTGCACTGTTCACGTGTATGTGTGTCGGGGAATCATTACGCTTACAAATGTTCCGAACGGGTCAATCAATTTGCTATCGGAACTTTTAATCTGTGTGTAAATTAAATATTATAATATATACTAGTAAACATTTCATTAATTTAAATATACATGTAATACATATAAAGGAGACGCTTTCGCATTGTTGGGATGAGTTCTTGAGCACGTTCCGCTCAGATGGGCCTAACTGTTTATAACAGGTTCGTATTTTTAAACATATTTTCAGTTGAACCTAACGTAGACGTCGATGTTTTTGATTTACAATTTATACACAAATATAATAAATTTTCATTTGATGCAACTTTATGTCTTTTACACAATTTTTCAATGCGATTTTCGCATGTTTATTCAGGTTAACATTTTTTAATTTCTAATATAACTAGATAATTCTAATAAAACTGAATCAACTCAAGTATTTAAAAAATATATATAATAAGGCAATATTTCTATTATTGAAAGGTAATGTATGTATATGTATGTATATACATGCTATAAAAATAATGAGTATTTTGATTTCATGTTGAAATGTTTTTATTGTTCATATACATATGTATATGTTCACAATTTTAATGCAGTTAACATTTATAGCGTTTCTTTTATTGTTATATAAATTGATTTTTAAAAGTTTTTCCGTGTTTATTTATAAAGTTCTATTTTAAAAGGTACTGATCCATTGATCATTATCTATTTTACACATTATTTTCGTTGTTAGTATTATCTATTTTTACATACCTCCTTTACATTTCACTTACGATTATTTAATGTTAATAGCACAATAGAAAAAAAACACACACAAACTAATTTCCAATTCTCATTAAATTTTCATAATACATTTAATATATATTATATTATTTTTAACCAAAGACTCTTTAAAGTTGATTTTAGCAATTGATAAAGCAGAACAGAATACTTTTTACGTGTTTGAATGTCGTTTAATTAAAATTTTGATTAATATTTTCATTTTCTATATAGTATATGTATATGTATATGTGTTTACGTTTATAATACAATGCACGAATGTATTATACATATACATACATATGTACCAAAAAATAAACAAAATTTTCCTTTGTGCAGGTTTGCGACGTATATACATACATATGTATGTATGTATGCGACATTCTCGTAATACGTATTAAATTTTGCGTTATTCAACTATTCGGTAGTGTGTACGGCGAACCAATTTATTGTTTCGCTTTATGAGGCTTTGAAAGTTCTTCTGAAGTATGTAGTTTCGAGTTCCACGTCATATAGGAAAGTTCCCAGCTCAAAGATCGGAAAACTTGTGAGTGCTTCCCATCTACTTTGTACGCTCTTGTTTACATCGTCGCAAATACACAGGAAAATCGGATCAGATTTTTTCATATATTGAATATATATATATATATATATATATATATATATGTATATATATATATATATATATATATATATATATATATATATATATATATATATATATATATATATTGTCAGGTCGTTTTAATTAGTCTATCTACGCCAGATGCATTAACAAGTGGGCCGTGGACCTGTCCAGTTGCCGATTGGCCAACTGCTGCCACACTTGACTTGGCAACGAGACCCACTTTTGTCCTCGTGTGTAATAAATTATTCACTTGTAACAAAATAGTTCGTAATTGTATCAATTGACCGAACGGATACATAGGAGTTGTTATCTAGACCTTTTGTTCGGCTTGGGGGAAAATGCAATAAGATTGTGTGTCGGGGATTTTTCACGTATCGATGGTTTTTTTTTCATGAACTGTATTCTGTATTCCATTGACTGCCATCCGTATAAGATTTATATAATATTTCATATCAACGTTGGGAAATTTTCCGAATCGTTGAAGGAAAATATGTTTTTCAACGTACTCATTAGGTTGATTGATGTTGTTCGATTATGTGAGAATTTCCTTTGGAAATTCATATGTCGTTTAATATGTCAAGCTATTCATGGTTGCTTAAGAGATCAATAGAGCTTGAAATGAAACGGATATTACCGTCAAAACATTATATATATATATATATATATATATATATATATATATATATATATATATATATATATATATATATATATATATACATATATATTACCCGGCTTCGTTTAGTATTTGTAATATAAACAGCGTAAACATGGCAAATCTAATAGTAAATATTCATTTGTTTTTTTATTAAATTTATTTGAATCGAAAAAATAAAAAAAAATATACTAAATATATATACATATATACATACATACATACATACTTACACGCAAAGTCTCTTTCTAAATTATATATTAGATATACATATAGTCAATACCGAATATTATACGTATCTCAAAACATTGATTGTTTCAATACCTTATTTTAAAGTTTCCACTGAAAGTTTGCGTGTTAAAATCGATGACTCATTTACAATTCCAAGTATTCTTAGATTTGGAGTTTGACGTTATTCCTTATGAATTTTTAAATGTAATAACGTAAGTACATATAAGCAAAAAATCGATACTGTAATTGACTTTATATGTAATATAAAACACGTATACATTTTCATCGACTGCCAATTGGCTTCAAACAATGGATATGTATAATTGAATAATTACTAAAACCGTCAATAAAATCGATTTTGTTTAATTACAGCTTCAACTACGTCGAATGGTTTTATGCTTACAAAATGCTAGTACAAATTGAGAAATTTGAGGCCTAATTAAAGCCTTAGGGTAATTCATAAGTTCGTGTCCGATTTTTATACACTTTTAAGCCAAAAATGAGCATGGACTTATGCAATTTTCTTATCTTTTATTTTATTTTTAATTGACATTTCAAATACTGAACAACATCGGAAAATTTTATGAATTGAATATTCAGTTACTAATATACACATGTATGAATATTTGAAATTAATTGGATGCATACAATTTGTGCGATATTGCAAGCAATACGATACGATACGATGTATGTTATATAGTATACGCCTATTCAATAGATTCAAATGTAAATTTATATTGAAATGGCAAATAAGCCAGCTTACTATCTGATATCCACAGTGTATATTGACTTTGTTTATAATCTTCATTAGCATTTGGAACTGTCGGGGCGGGGAAAACGTGAAACTTATTCAATTAGAGCCCTGTTCCGAAGTACAATATTAATTGTGCGGAAACAGCAGTTCAAGTTTCGAAATATTATTATTATTTAATAGATTTGTAACTACGGACGATTTCGTCGCCCTTTTGAAGTAAAAACAAGAGGTTGAAGCGTCTGCAATATCCGGAAAATTTTCCGCGTTGAAATTCATGTCGGGATACGGAGCGAGATCCTGCCCGGATAACAAGGGATTTTTAGAATAAAATTTTACAAATTGCCGAATAATATACTTTGCCCTTTTTCTTTCTGAATTTTTACTCAAATCGTTGTATCTACATATGTATGTACAAAGATACTAGGGATTCCAATACCCGTCCTAAAAAAAAACTACCATTTGAACTGAAATATAATAATTTTATATTAGTTGAATTGTTTTGAATTTAGAAGAAAACGTTGTATCTGTTAATTCGTATGAATCAGTCAAATAATGTGTCAACACACAACTTCCTTTTTGACCGGTTATTCAAAGGAGCATGAAAATATCGTACTTACATTTATGTACATTAAACGATTTCCGAATGCATATATTGATTTAAAACTGACTGTTAGTAATGAAAAGCCTCGCCACCTTCCAAATTCTTATCCTTATTTGACATTCTTAATAGATACTAGATTTTGAGGTCAATGCCGCGCCAGAAAAACACCGCGCACGACAATACCGCGCTGACATTGTCACCCAGCACAAAAACAAATTCGTATGTATTATAATAAATAAGTACATTCTCAAATAAATTAGTAGGTACATATAATATACATAGTCCAATAAATTAGTACATACTCAAAATTATACATCGGAATCACACAAATGTAATATTAATAAAAAAGAGCTTAATAGGACTTCACAGCGTTCACAACATTTTTAAATCACAACATTGTTTAGAAGAAAAATTTGGGATTTAATACCATTAAAACAAATTGTTTGCTCTAAAATTGAAAATATTTATACAATACAACATTTCAACTATTTTAAATATTCATCAACAGCCTCGGTCGATATTGAAATATCGTTTTCTAATTTAAAATAAATTTTTGGAGACAATGAAATGACTACAAAAAATTTAGAACAATATTTAATCCTTTCGCTAGGAATTTGTTTCAAGTTTGAGTATTGTCAGCTTGGAATTAATTTTACGATTTTTCGTTTTCCAAATATGAGAAATAAACTTCCAAAATTTTTATCACATTATTAAAAACCGACTTGTTAAATTTTAAAACCGGCTTTCAAATTTTGAAAATATAGTGGAAACTCCTGTTTTCAAAAACCGACAAGCCGTAAATAGTCTTATAAACAAAAAAAACTTATTTTTTTAATTTTATAGCTCTGGATATTTTGCGCGGCATTGACTGGGTGTTCTACGCGGCATTTTAATGAGAGGTTTTGTTGGCGCGGCAATGTTGGCGTAGCATTGTCGTGCGCGCCTTTGTCGGATTATGTAATTAAAACTTTTATCACCGATTATGATAAAAGTTTTAAATATTGTACAACTAAAAGAAATCCAGATTTTTTTGCCAAACAATGATCAATCAAATATATGTATGTATATTCATATAATATATAAAAATAAAAATACGTATCTATTGTAATAAATAATATTATAATAATACGAGTAGACATCAAAAAGCTTAGTATAAAATAAGCCGATTAACATCAATCGTAAGATATTCCATCATAACGAAAAATATCATTTTTTTAATCAATACACACAAAACGAGCTTGCTTGTGTGCAATATATAAAATTCCTGTAAATATTATATTATATAAGAAAATCTTCCACTCAGACTCGACTGAAGCAATTTTTCTTTCGTAAGTGCTACTTTATTATTGACTGATTTATGGTGTTACTCAAATTACTCAAATGCACCTTGCATTATACGATAATATTGACCTTGATATACATATATCTTCATACAATTTGCTGTATGAAATGGATGCAAACCGCAATGGAATCGATTACTCACCATCTTGGCATACTTGGCGATTGCATAATGCACTTTTTCGAAGCGTTCCTAACAACGGATTCATCTTCAGTAACAATATTCGTACATATATATATTTTAATACATTACACATCAGATGTTAGTCATGACTCGGTACATTGAAATATTTTGGAATTAAATTTATTTTGAATTCCACGCACAATACCCATACAATCCGATGGATGGAAACTCGCCTGCGAATATAATAGGATTCGCTCAGATTGATCAGATCATGTTCATATGTACATATGTACAACATCGGGGTGATGGAAACCATTCAAATGGAACGGTTCGTATTACAAGCCATTGTTAAGTGTGTACAATTTGCAACACATGCAAAAGGAAAATTAATACCGGCTGCGTACTTGTAATATTAAATTCTTGAAAGTATGTAATATAGTCGAATGCAAAGGCGTGTAAAAAAAGTAGAGATAAATGGTAAAGAATTTGTACATTTTCGCAAAATGCGGAAGTATCCAAAGTGGAACGATAAGAATTCGATATATTCGAAAACATTCCAGATAGATGGAAAACCCCACACTTTGTATACATTTTGCCTTACGATCCCGCATATTTGGGAAGTATCCTACGGTTTAACGGAAATATCATAAATTTGTACAAATCATTGATGTACATATATATTGCTTTATTTTTACAATTTTAGAAAAAGCTTTTAGCTTATTTATTATGGCGCATGGATTAAAATTGAAAAAAAATTCGAAGGAAAAATTCACTCCTAAAAATACCCGTTTGAAATGTAAAATTTTCTCGCGACACTGAATCACATCTACACATAGACGGCGAATGAATTCGCAGAAAAGTTCTTAACGGAAATAATTCTTTATAAATATTTGCACACGAAGACCAAATGGAAACTCTCCGATGTTGAATTTCAATCTCGTATGAAAATTTACCGTCACGTATTAAATATAGTGAAATTTTGATACATTTTCCGACAAAAAATATTTACCAATCGTATTTGAATTGAAATTACATTTAATATGTACATATGTATGTATATTCAATTTATACTATCCAGGTCTATTCATACTATCCAGCATCGCAAGGCAACAGCCCGGCACAAAAGTGCACGCAAAAGACTACTCAGAGGCGCACGTCAACAGCTCGGCATAACAATGCACGGAAAATACTACATGTATTCATATTATACAGCACCATCCATTTTCGGCACGGCTTATTTGTTTTGGCCAAGTGCAAGGCATAATCAGCTTTCATATACATTAGAGAGCGCGACGATAAGGTGCAATATTGCTTGCGTCGTATCGTAGAGTAAATATTGTCAAAATATGACGATTCCGAAAATATTCATAGGCGCATGCGCACTTTCGTTAGCACGCGTGCACTCGCCACTTTAACGTCACGTTGTGCATGAATATTTCCATAATGACCAAAGTAAATCGTCTTGCTTGATACGTTTCGGTGATATTTACTGCTGTATAATATTAATAGACTTTTTTGGCTACTGCAGTTACGTCTACGCCACGTACACATTACGGCACATATGAACGTGTCCATATATAATGTACCAAATAATATTTTCCGTACTGCTGTTTACGTGCAGTTGCCGCTCTATGCTGTGCTATTCATATGGACACATGCATATGTTCCGTAATGTGCAGGCAATGAGTCGAAACAGCAGTAACCGACACGATCTATTCATGCTACACAGCAGTACGTGTCACCGAAATGTATCAAACAAACTATTATTATTTCTTTGGTCACTGCGGAATTATTCAAGCATGACGTGACGTCACCGTGGCGAGTGCACGTGTACTTACGGAAGTGCGCAAGCACATATGAATATCTTTGGAAACATCATATTCCGACAATATTCCTCGGACGTAGAAACCTCAGATGTAGATTAGCTATTGTATGATAGTAAACGGTCGGAGAATAAAATAAATCGCCGGTACATTCGAGTCAGTGGGACGTTATTTTATATTTAATGATTAGTACTTAAATGGTCAGTTTATTTTGACAATTGTTCATATAATACGAATTGCTTGTATTTAATGATTTTTTAAATTAATGGATTAGACATTTTGATGAATCCATAAAAGAATACGTATACCAAATTTGGTAATTTGAATTGAAAATCATAGATTTGAATAGCTGTCAAACAAACATTCATTTTACTATATTAAAAAATATATATTAATTATTTATAGAAAATATTTATAAGTTTTTTAGAAAAATAAAAAAAAGCCTGTTATAAAGCCTGTATATATTGTTTGATATGTAAAAGTAATTAAATTAGACTTCACATATGACCACGTCACTATGAGTAGCAGCGAAGTAGATTGGTCGGCACTTAAGCAATTTTTTATTCATGCTTTTCCGACTAAAAAACCTGCACAATTATAATGATGGATGTCTAATGTTAAATAGAGTTAAATAAAATTTCAACAATAATAATGATACGGGGAAAAAATCAGTTATATGCGAGCGTGATGAATTATATTACCTGAAGAGTGATGTACTCGTAAATATAGCCGAGAATTAAATAACGTACATTTAATCTTATTTTAAACAGAATTTAATTTAATTAATATGCGTTTGGGGTTTTTAAGGGTTCAGATGATGTGCCAAGAGTGGGTTTAATTTATTTATCCATTTATAAATGAGAGGGAGGGTTAAGGAAAGGGATTCTAAGCGCAAATTCGACCTTTGGGCGGCAATTAATTTATTTGAGCCTTTCAAACGCATACGTTATGCAATAATTCCTAAAATCCCATTAAGCATTAATAAATATACATTGATTCTATTTATGTTCATACGCACAAGCATGCATCATCAAAATGTACACTTAAACGGCGTCGCATTAAATTGAAACTGATTTATATACATACATATATCACATAAAATGATTATATCAATTATCATTTTTGACATATATTTGATTAAGATCAATACATCAACAGTATTTTTTGGCAAAGCGCTAATGATATAATCATGTACTTTTAGAATATATAATATATCTATATATATATATATATATATATATATATATATATATATATATATATATATATATATATATATATATATATATATATATATATATATATATATATATATATATATATATATATATATATATATATATATATATATATATATATATATATATATATATATATATATATATATATATATATATATATATATATATATATATATATATATATATGTATGTATATAGATAATAACATATAACTTCATATAGTCCACCCGTCGAAATCAACGGGCACAACACTAGTTCTAAATAATGTGGTTTATTATGCTAAACGTCAAACTGCATATTGCAAATTAAATTTTAATTCAATAGCAAATGAATTTCATTTTAATGGGTGTTTATTCTTGGTTATGAAAACATTATGTACATTTAAATAGGGGTTAAAAGGTTCATTCCAGTTTCTAACCACTTATTAGCTTTGATAGACGCGCTCGTAAACAAAGTTATATATGTAGCAATGTTTGGTTATTTCATATTTCGATGCAAAATCGCTTACGCCGTACCTATTGCAAGCTCATTGTGTCGACGGAAAAGCTGGAAAATTCAATATTTACATGTCCATTTCCCGATTCAAAAACTCCCGGTCACAATTTACAGAGAAAATTGAAAGCAAACATTCATCGTGTTGCATTTATCTGTGATCAAATTTTCGATTTCATTTATGTGTATCTATCTACCTATGTTTATTTGCAATGTTCCACTTTTGTACACAAAAAATCAATTACAACTTTGCAAAAATAATAAATCTAGCTTTGTTTACAAAGAGCGTGATGAGAGATTGTTCGCAAAAATTGCTTATAATGTATATTTTTTTTACTGAAATTTCATAACTTTATATTTTCTTATTTGATACAATGCTTTGAACGAAGGCAAGCTGACGACTGATTGCTTATTATTATATAAATATAAATGTAATTAAAACTACAACTTCCTATTCTTTCGTTTAAGTAATAGTAATTACTTACCAAAATTTCATTAATATACAGCTGAATTTAAAATAAATTGGCACTGCACGCGAATTTTCATTTAGTTTCTCGCTTTTCACTACAAGCCTGCGACTAATGAAACGGTGGAAAATTTATCTTATTACACATCTAAACTCTGCTAATTGAGTATTGTCTCGCGTAATTAGGAACGTAATCTGAGACATTTTAATGAACTTACGTAGACGAGAATGATTTTACATTCAGAATTTATCATTTCAAGGGCAACAATGTTCTAAATCAGCGGGAAATGGCTTGTTGTTACATTTGTGCTCGGTATTCTAGTCATGTTGAATGAAATTTATTTGATTCGACTTAAGTGAAACTGGTATGAAAACCCGTGTCAACTTTTATTTTCGTCATTCTGACTACTGGTTTTGCGTGCGGTTAATTTGCATTTTCATTTCTGACGCGATTCTTCTTAAAGCTTTCCCCGAAACGTTCTTACTTCTTTTTTAAAATAAATGACTAATATCATCCCACAATCACCCACGTCTGAAATTGAAATGATTTCGATGTGTGAAATTGAACCTATAACATACTAAAATATTAGTTTAATTGCATATACATACATATATTACGAAACTTTGCAATGATATTTTTTCTTTTACGTAAAATAACTTCTTACAAATCTTCAATAAAAATTTTAACGTACTGGACTTGTTAATAAAATATATTGAGGTATCCGAATGAAATACGTGTGTTTGCTTTGGTCGAATCAAAGCTTTTTAAACCGTAACTCGTGTTTTTTTAAAGAGCTATAAAAATTATTTACGATTTGTAATTTACTCACCAGAAACATGTGTATGTAAAATATTATTTCCTGTGAATTTATTTATGAAAAACATGTACATAATATTTTTTATTATATAATTTAAATTCAGTTCTTTTTAAAATTTTAATTATTCTTATATTTGATAAAAATAATAAATAAATTTATACATTTATCCTACGAAAATTATACTTTCAAAGGCGTATAATTATTTTTGCGTATTTGCGCCATTGAATTAATTTGCTACACCATTGCTATTTTTTTTGAAAACACTTGAAATAAAAATAAAAGTATTTCCTTCCGGAATTTTTGATCAAAAAGTAATTTATTTCATTTTGTATCGGGATTCGTAAGCAGGAAAGACTGTCAAGTGTTTCTATATACGCCATTTCTTCACTTCCTGGTTTATCATTATTTTTTAAAATAATATCTATGCTGTAAAAAGGAATTACGTATTTAAAAATTTATATTTTGCGAATTATTCAGTTTGAAGAGCATTTTTTTCCACTCAAATACGCGATGATTCCTCATTTCCGTAATATCAATGAAGTACGCGCAATTCTTCCTACTGATTGATTTTCCACGCCAACGCGGGAAATTTTCCATTAAAAATCGAATGCAATCATCAACGCGCCCACTGATAGAATTTTCTTGATTGTGTTTCTACATGAAAATAACCAAGTTTGTACGATTGGTAGTAGCACGAGCACATGGCATTTCGGAAATAAACGTCTATTATTAGAGCCTTTTTGATTTAGGTGGTTCTGCAAAAGACGTGCATAAAAATACTCAGGATTATAACACACACACACACAAAGTCTTCAAACGTTTACACACGTACCTACGTAGAGTATTATTTAGATCAATACATTTTCAACATTGTGTATTATACATACATAAATACATATTTAGAGCATATGTGCATTGAAGTTTAAGTAGGGACATAAGATGACTTGAATAGAATAAGTTAATGGCGATGTCGGTTGTTCTTTAGGGTCAGATAAAATAAAGTAAGCCGACCGAAAGATAGTCTGGAAGATTTTTCAGGATCGTAAAATTGATCCTGAAGCTGAACTGGTACCCAGCTATAGATATGTATTTGTGTAGCACATATGCGAATGGAGGCGTTATTGAAAATCAATATCGAGTCTACCGAAAATGTGCTCGGGAAGTAAATAAAAATCTATCCTTGATTTTGAAAACTTGCATTAGTAATAGCAATTTTTCATTTGAAATAGCTCTCAAAATTCAAACGATACGGTGCATATGTAACTCATTTTCGTTATATTTCTAAATATTACTTAACCACTAAAGATATGTACAAAAATATTCAATATAAAAATATCATTTACATACATATATCTAACACTCCGAATACTAACCATAATATGACCATATTTTAAAGTGGCGAAAGTCCAATTTTCAGTTCCAAAAACATTATTTCTGTTTGACTTAGTTCACAAATTGTTATCACTTATTTTAATTTGATATGTCTAGAATCTCGGAAAAGTAGAATAAACCTATTAAAAGCAATCGGTATTTTTAAATATTGTTAAACGCAAAACATTGTATTTAATGTTTTGTTGAGGGATTTTCTTGAAATTAAGAAAAGTTGACTTATGCCACTTTCAATTATAATGGCTCATATGTCGTTTGACAAGTTCATTCACACTTTTCTAATTTATGTTTAATTAAAGGTGTAAAATTTTCTGCATAGAACCATTTGTCAGTAAATCAATAAGTTTTGAATTTCACTATTTTATGTTCACTAACTAATTCGACGAAAATATTTAGTCAAAAAGTGCACGTAATATATAAAAACATCAATTTTTGGCATGCTAAAAGTATTAGAAGAAATAATCACTGAACATACATATGTATGTATGTATGTATATAGGTATTTTTTTTAATATACTTATTTCCATTTCTAGATTGAATATAAAAAAATTGTTTCACTTCTTTTACGTTAATACATAGTTAATTGAATTTTTATACTGTCTAAATAATAAAAAAATGTCAAAACCTATAAAATTTTATCCTTGTAAAAAAAACATTGTAAGATGCGACTTATAATATAAGATGTTTTATTTATAGAAATGAATAATATATCGTTTCTTTAAAATATGTATATGTACACCCAGCGCAAAGCGAAGCTTATCAGTTGCATCACATGCAAATAACGATATATTTTAAAAGACTAGGAAAGGAATTTAAAATAACAGTTTTCGTATTACTTTCTACAACTCCTCTTCATCAATATGCAGCAAAAAAAAAGCGATTTCGTCATTATGAGGAGAATCATTGTAAATTTGGAGTACAAATGAACATTTTTTTTATACCTGGAGTAGATTTCATAAATCAAAAAATCGATAAAAAGGGATTTTTTTTTCTTTTTCAAGCTTTTCAACATATCAAGGGGACTTCAAATAATAGTAGGGAATACAAATAAAAATGTTTTTTTATTTTAATATTTAGTCTGGGGGAAACTGGCTTTAAAACTTTTTGGCAACAATACGTTGAGGTATGCTGAAAACAACTATAAAAGTATAAACACAAAATTGCCAGAAAGTGAGACCCAATAGGGCGAAAAATGGGTCATTCGGTAAAATTTGTGACCGATAAGCTTCGCTTTGCGCTGGGTGTATATGTACATACGTACATACACGTTACAGTTCAAGAGTTAACTCCGGTTCATTCATGAACGTACTAGTTTGTTGATACTATTGGTTTTTTAGTACGTGCTTAATTTTTTACGATTATATACATATATAAATTACCTTATACTATATTTATGTATAATATATAAATTTATTTTAATTCGTGTATCGATTCCTTTCCGAAACCATCCATTGAATTTAACGGGCACAACACTAGTACTCTTATAATCAGAGATGTTTTCAGAGGATTCTTTTCAGCACAAATAAGTGAAAGTATGAAGAGGTTAGTAAAATCACTCTTGTCAATTACTATTGTCAACCTTTTTTTCTCTCTTGCTTTATAGTATAATTGCGAGCCATTTTTTGTGCTGAACAGTATCCTGGCCGCCGATCTCTGCTTATAATACTATGCAAAAATATGTTTGTATATGCACTTAATTTGTGAAACATTTTCTAATTTACCGGTAATTACCGATGGCCAAATTTGCTACTCACCAGTTATTCTTTTTTTTTTAACTAACTTGTTGCTGATCATTCCTACTCACCAGGTGTTGCATGGAACTTTTAGCAGTCAAAACATTCGAGCTGTCAAAATTTTTGAAACCACATTACAACGTTGCTATAATTCCCACTTCCGTAAATTTTTGTGCGTAAACAAACTATGTGTGTAGTTCGTTTGTCAATTTGTTCTTTTGTGTACACTATAATTGGTCAGATCGGTTCGTGTATGAACAAACTAGTATGAACGAATGAAATGTACAATCGGACTGTTATATATTTTATTTTATTTCATAGCATATGATCACTCGCCTTTACAGATCGCTCCAAAGCGACGAGTGCACTTATACAGATAAAATACAATCAATATACATAAACATTTTATACAATGCGAATTCGTTCAAATATCCACAGCTACATCTATGTAGAAAATTTTAATTTATTTAGAATTTTTATTTTTACTTTATTTTACATAGATATATACCAGGAAGGCCTATTATGTAGACCCCAATGCGCCTTCCTAGACAATTAATAACAAACATTGCAGAATTTTTATTACATAAACCGCTGTATTTCGAGAGGTTGGAGAACACGAAATGACAATTAATGAAGTAATCAATTAATTAATCGATAGAAACATCTATGGATTTATACTTGTACATAAATTTTTACATTTACATGTACATCAAATTGAGATATTTATGACATAGCGGGTAGTATGTTTTTTTTTTTTTGTCAATTTGATGGAGGAACCGTTTTAACAATGAAATGCAATACATAAATGCCATAAATAAATTAATAAATGCCAATTTTACATGAAGCATTTCAATGAAAATCACTGAAAAATACTGAACACGCCCTTTTAATTATGACTATGCGCCACACGAGGAGCCGAAATAAATTAAATTGGACCGTAAGGACTACTTAGATATGTTCAAGAAAGGAGGAATATTTACTTATTTCATTTAAACGTAAATATATACATATGTATGTACATATTTTATTTATTTATTTTTTACATATATACCAGGAAGGCCTTACGGGTAACATCAAACCCTGATAAGAAACGATCGACCTGGAGTCACAAATCAAGGTCTGGCAAACAGCGGAACTCTAGTGGGACTTGAACCCGTGACCACTCTGTTCGAAAGCACAATATGCTAACTAGTCCACTCCGCTGGTTGCATTATACAAATTTATTTATTATTTATTTATTTATTTATTAAACTTTATACCAGGAAGGCCTAACAGGTAAACCCCAATACGCATTCCTGGCCAATTACAAACAATGCAGCATTTTAATTACACAAGTCGCTGAAATACGAGACACTGAAAAACTCGCAAATTAACGAGACATCTATGAATTGTACATACATTTTATTGTACATTAATCATACTCAAATAGTGGTGACATAGTAGGTAGGAAGGTTTTTAGCCAATTTTAATCGGGAACCGTTTCAACAATGAAATCAGAGAAATTGACAAACTCTGATAGAAAACGATCGACCTGGAGCATAAATATCCAGTCTGACCAGCAGCACTACAGATATACTCAGAAAAATTATTTTCAGCTCATGGGATCGAGCTCTGCGCATTAGGCAGAAGCTTAACGGCCGAACTATGCTGCTGGCTAAGTGTATATAATATGGCTAAGTGCGTATATGACTGAGTGTATTAATTTCAAGGTACATGTATGTACATATGAACAAAAACTTACTGAATATAATTCACCTGAGAACCTGGAGGAAATTAGCATTCGACGATACAGCATCGCTTGTAAGTGAGACTGTTTGCATAAATCAAAATGATAACTAGGGAAACATACATCACTTGGTTTCAAGACTTGGTGGCGTAGAGCGAGGCTAAATTTGATATAGTATATAAAATTAAGACACCCGTCCGCCTTGAATATATTTAAAGTGAAATCCCAACATCGAACCGGAACGGAAGATGCACATCGTTTCGGATGACTCGTGAGATTTATTGTTCGCGACATGCGAAATGAAATTTAATTTTTTGGCAGCTTTACGACGAGCGTGTGATACTTCAAACGGGAGCTTGGTTCACTTTCATAGCGACAGTGAAAACGTTCTAGGACATTTTCCACTAGAGATGTAATACGTTTAAATATATGCGAAGCGTTAGTGGGTGTGACATCAAGTCACCCCATTTCGTGCAAATTTCTTTCGCTCAAACGAAACCGGCAAGATTTAAGAGGCATTCACTTAAGAACAAATGTATGCAACGAACCACGAAAACGATCGTAAGCCGTATAGCTTTCGGTGTTAATCTCGTGTGTATTTGCATACCGTGTTGGATATTAGGAAAATTAACATACAGCCTTCGTTTCGAACGTTACGATCGCCAATACTCGTATCGTATACAATGCCATTTATTACAAGCAATTAGGAGAAAGGTTTCTCAATTGGCAAGAATCGTTTTTAGTGTCGCGTTACTAACCATTATAACCGTTTAGGCGAGAGTTGACTGCTGGGTGTATTGGGTCGAAGCGAAACGTGAAAATTTATGCTTTTCCGACGAATCTAGTGGAAAGTTCAATAATTTTTCTAGTGGAAAGTTCAATAAGCCATTCGATAAAAAACTGTGGGCAGGAGGTTCAACCATTAAATGATGATGTCTACCAAGGACATAATTATTAGGGACAAAAAGTCACAACTGGAGAATAAAACGATATCATATAATATGCCTGGTGGTTTCATTAATGCTAACCACAGAGATGTTGCCGGGTTCGATACCATAGGTTGACCTTGATTGAAAATAATTTATTCCGAGTATTATCTGTAGTATTGCTGGTCAGACTTGGATATACGTGACTCTAAGGTGATCGTTGCCTCAGAGTTTGAGTTTTATCAGAGTTTGCCAATTTATCTCGTCAAACCGCCCTATTCACTATGTCACCGCCATTGAATATCATTTATATATGTACAAATTTAATACCATAGATAGCGTTCAGGGACAATTCAATAACAATGGCTATGCCGTTTTTCCCAAGTTTAAAGAAATTAATAAATATGGATGTTAAATAAAATGAAAAAGTACAGTTTTTGATTGAATTTTCTCGGTTGAGTGAATTGGTTTTATACGGCTGAATGAAACTAGAATGATATTCTAAAACGCCCAATCACCATTCTTATTATCTCAAAACCTCACTGACGGATAGTTCATCCAATGAATTAGTAAATTCTAGTAACTTAAACCTTTTTACATACCTCCTTTACGTTTAACATGGCTTTCGTGTCAGTGGTCATTTTTATCTCTTATCCGATCGTTTTCATACTTTGCCATATTGCTCATTTTGGTCATCAATACACGTTAATGTATCGTCTGCCATTACGTTGGAGATAAAATATCGTATACAACGCGTTTTAAACACGCGGAAAGTAAATCTTCTTGACGTTTAATAAGCGTTCGTCCCGTATCTTCCAACCTGTTCGCCTTGATATGGCGATATAAGATTTTAATTATTGAAACGCCTATAATTCACTCTATATTTTATGAAATTTGCTCTATTGGTTCTCGTTGTCTCTAATATATAAATATTTATAGTTTTAACTCTCATATTTATATATAAATTTCAAATTTGGCGGGTAGCTTCTTGTAGGGTAATACACGATATATATTGATTTTTGGCCAAATATGTCATTAAAAATAAACTTGATTCTTTAAACAATATGTATTCTTCACAAGTATAATCCTTGTACAATGCGATGAAAATAAAAAAAACATCACTAAATTTAAAAAACCGGAAGTGGGATTTTTTCTTCTTAGAAAAGTAAAAATGTTGTGACCACACGATTATTTCCACATCTCTGAACGTATCAAGCCAATAATTTGTATTTGTATTATTTACGTACTAACTTAGAGTTGATAGGGTTTTGTTTAGAATTTATAAACCGGAAGTAGCAATTTTTTTAAGCAATATTTCATTATTTTATTTTGACCTTTTAAATTATTTTCATCTTCTTGATATTTAATGTGTATAATATGTATAATGATTTTATTTAATGAAAAATTTAAACAAAATCCGACAACCGGAAGTTTAGTCTTGTGTAAGTTTCCCTACATTTGCGCTCAATTTGTATCGAAAATGCTCTCATAGCCGTGAACGTATATTTTATTTTATTTTGTTTTACATACACATATGTATGTATATACTAGGAATGCCTTACAGGTAAATCCCAATGCTCCTTTCTATCTAATTACAAACACCGATATATATATACATACATATGTCCGTACATTTTCGCAACATTCTTTAAAAAACTCAAGGAAAGTGGACAGATGATTTGGTGTAACCGTTAAGAGATCAATGTGATCGGAAAGTAAGTTGAGAAGACGAATATGTATGTTTAATTATAGAATTTTGTTTTGTAACCTTCTTATATTCCTCAAATATATACAAAGTTTCACTTCTATAGTATGCAGTCCATTTATTGTGACGGATTTCAAGATAAAACATTTGTTGAGATTCGACGCAGATATTCCATTCGGTTTATCGTGGAAAATCAAAAATTTTCATTTTTCCCTCCAATCTTGCTTATTTTACCTGAAAAAAGATTTTAGCCTGCTGTGAAAGTAAGGCGTATAAAAGTAACGTAAATATGTATATAGTAAAAGTGTCACGAATCTCTCTGGTCTTTAATCCGAATTTTAATGAATTTATTTCGTACTGAATTCGCTCGAGCCTTGACCTGGTTTTAGGCTCAGGTTATTATTATATTATACATAGGTACCCTTCGTGTGAAATCCTCGCACAAAAAAAATGTCGCGTTTTGTTATGATATCATTATATTCATCGTAATTTTTCCCGCTTTTTTGATTATTTTTTCACCACTCAAAAAAAGCTTAATTGTGCTTCTGTGAGTGAAAAGCGTTCAAAGGAAAATTCTCGTTTAATAACGAACTTTTTCCCGTAAGCTGGTAAAACGAATGGGTCATGTACGTGATGTCATTTTCATGTATGTATATATGTACATATGTGAGTGTGGTTTGATTATTTTCTTTGTTAGGTTTTATGACAATTGAAGCGATGTGTAGGATAATAATTACTTTCACGGAGCTAATTGTAAGCGCCTTTCTTTTGTACCTATTCGAATATATACAAATGTATATAAAAAACGTATGACAATTAATCTTGTACATCCTCCTATGATAAATAAGATATGTATTTAATTATTCAATTAACTTCGATTACTTTTGGTGACTTATTAAAATATATTGAAATAACCTGAATTATTTTTATGTTTTATAACTGAGCCATTATATGTAATTGAATGTGGCAGAAGTCCTCTTTTCTTCATTTCAAGAAATATCTCGCAAAACATTAAATATGATGTTTTGCGTTTATCAATATTTAAAAATAATGGTGGTCTGTAATACGTTTATTCTGCTTTTCCGACATTATGGACAATTTGTGAATTAAATCAAACAGAAATAATGTTTTGAGAACTGAAAATTAGTTTCCGCCACTTTCAAATATAACGGCTCAATTGTCTATAAAATTTGATGAATAAAATAAACGTAATTACTGACCAATCTGATGAACTGACTGATTGTTTAATGTACAGATTAACTATATGCTGAACTAAAATTTAGTAATTTAGTAAAAATAATTCAATCGTTTATGTATTTATTTTTTAAAATAATAATTAATGAAAACAAAAATCTGAATTTCTTTCCGCAATACTGAACCGTATAATAAATTAATTGAAAAGTTTTTAACGAGTGGATTTTCCATCGTTTTATTGGCTCTTAAGCGGAAAGCCTTTTTAACGGCAAAGAATTAATTTTACTCCCTGCCTCTTTGGTGAGATGTCAATTTTCCGAGAAAGATATTAAATATTATATATACAAGGCTAATTTTTTAATATAATTTTAGCATTTTGTCGACACTTTCTCCTAAATATTTTTATCTTTAAGTCGTAATTATATTTGACATTTAATTATTAATTTACTTGTGTTGTGCCCGTTGATTTCAACGGGTGGCTTCGGAAAGGAATTTATACACGAATTAAAATTAAGTTATATGTATGTTACATCTACATAAATATAGTGGAAGATAATTTATAGGCGCGCGCGCGTGTTAATGTGCCGTTCACCTATTTGAAATGATTAATGAATGTGTGTGTGTGTGTGTCTTCGAGGATGTGTGTATGTGTGTACGCTCCCGCGCAGTGCATCTGACGCTGACGTCACCCATTCCAACGCTTGCTCGGCACTCAATATCAGGAGCACATGTCAGACGCTCAGGTCCCTACTTCCCCACTATCCCGCTTCCCCGCATCACCTCGGCACGACACAAGTAAATCATCACGCCACATCCTTATAGCGGATGCTTAAAATGCACCCATTATGGGTCAATATGTATCGTAGTTGATCTAACGTTTTATTTATTTTATTCAATATCTCTAGGCACAACATATAGTCTTGGCATTCTAAAATTTGTTTTATTAAATCTCCAAACTGGGCGACGCGTCCGCCACATACATACATACCCACATACACATCCGCATCCGTTTTTATATATATTACTAGTATTGTGCCCAATGAATTATCATCGCACGGGTTATGGCATATTAAGCTATTAATTAAAAAAAAAACCAAAATACACAGACACACACACATTTTGTCTATATCATTAAAACGTGATCTGTAATCGATTCTGAGTTCGAATCAGACTAAATCTCGAATTTGAATTCACAAAATCACAAAACTATTGTTACTACGTACAT
Organism: Arctopsyche grandis; assembly: GCF_051622035.1. NCBI lineage: Eukaryota > Metazoa > Arthropoda > Insecta > Trichoptera > Hydropsychidae > Arctopsyche > Arctopsyche grandis. Next base: position 8,283,994 of record NC_135367.1, read on the forward strand.
AGATAAAGTATAAATTAAAAGAAATGTGTCGGTTCTTTGTTGGATCTGCACGTGATCGTATTTTTTTTAAATACATTTAAAATATATTTAATTCATTTAATTAATGTGAAAAAAATTTTGCATGAAACATTTAATTAATATGAAAAAAAATGGTAAAAGCAACCTACCTATTTACACTACATACATATAAAAAATATGAAACACCAATATAAAAATTAATTAAATATTTTTTTTATATATGGCGCTAAATGCTCAGAGACTAATTTGCCTAGAGGAAACATTGGTAGCAAACAGGACATAGAGAAGTTTTTTGTTAATCTGTTATTATGTTCGTATTATATTCGTATGTTGTTTTGGCAGTGTTTTTACATTGTACATATGTATGTCGAATCGAAACGACTTTTATAGTACAGCGAGCGTTATCTTACACAGACACACGGAATAGCGATATTATATATATATATATATATATATATATATATATATATATATATATATATATATATATATATATATATATATATATATATATATATATATATATATATATATATATATATATATATATATATATAGTGAATAGCCCGATGAAATATCATCGCATGGGTATAAAATTATTATATACCCGTATAAAACTAAAAAAAAAATCCGGAACAGGAACCGTTATTTTCGCAGACTCTCATAGATAGTTTTCAATTCTTTATTTTTAATAATTTTCAATTCTTAAAGTAAACGTTAACAAAATGTTAATTAAAGTTAACAAAATGTAATATTTTCCGATTATATACAAACGGTCATTGACCTCGTAACGTTGAATATTATTATTACACATAACAAATTACGTGCATATACATACATATGATGTGTATTTACAACACGTATTCTGGGCGAGGATATGGCGTTCGGTGCGGGCTCGTGAGAACGGAGGGTCGTGAGAACGTGAGATCGGAGGGTCCGAGGTTCGATTCCTGGCGCCCGCGGTGAATGGAATCAATTTTTTTTTCGAATATCGTCAAAATATAAATAATTTAAATTTAATTAAAAATAAATCTATAAAAAAATGGTTCAAAACCTCGCTAAATGAAATTATTAAAATAACGTATTTTTATATGGCGAGAAGGAATATTTCAATTAATGTTTTAAAAAAAAGGTGAAATGAAGAATTGGATTTGGCGTGATGTACGTGACCATTAGCTCAATTTAGACCTATATTCCGGCTATTTGGGGTGATCGGTTCGAGTCGCGACAAAGTCGTCTCGTCGAAAAATGAATTTATCGATTCGTTCATTATGTTCGGCGAGAGTTAGGACACACACACACACACACACACACACACACACACCCACACACACACATACAGATTACCGTTTTTATATATATGATATGATGAATTTACTATAAATCTTCTCAATTTTTTTTTATAATTTATTATATGTCATAAATCATATTTCCAGACGCAATTTTAATTCAATTTCCACACGCATGACGAGCCTTCATACATACTTACATCTACATTTATTGATTTTGAACAATATCTTCAAGTTAATTTAACACCGCAAATTTATTTTGAAATTGACACATGAAAATGATTTATGGTCGTATTATAAAAATGCTTATATTTCGAAATATCGTCAAATTGACATTATAATAAAAAGGCATTTTGTGTACCGGGAGTTGTTTGTTTTTACATAACATTTATCATGGCGGCTATCATCAGTCACTTTTTTTTACGACGTCGTTATAAATTCACTACAGCCAGTAAGCTTTCATTCGCATACACTTATATTAAATTATGACGTAACTGCTAGATTTTCTAAGCCTTTTGTCTCTGGCGACATACGGAAAGCTGGTCGCGTATTTTATCAAAATAGCTTGCCGTGGAGCTTTCCGTGTCACAAACGATCCTTTACTACCTACTGCCAGTCGACGTAAAACATTCCAAAGCATAAGCCAAGCAAAAAACACATTCAAATTCGCAAATCCGACTTTATATTTAATATTCTACCGAGGTAATTTCAATGTGCGGATTACAAACAAAAAAAAACACTTTTTAGTTAAAAATTTAAATGATAAACGTGCAGATGTACTCAAACTTTTTGGAGAATAATTCAAATTTTTCAGTCGGCTTTCTGTCATTTCGATGGAAATAAGTTTTTGATGTGTTTTCTTTGAAAAATTTTCGTGCACACTGACATTTACCTTTTTCATGGAATTGTTATTATTAAGAGAGGATTTTTTCCTTATTGAAACGGAAACAAAGCTTTGTAGAACTTTTTTGACAGGTGTTCTGAGGATCGCATTTCTCTCGCCTTTTACAAGTTTCATTGTTTATATTTTGAATAATATGCCTTATTATTATTTTATTTTACATAGAGGGGTGGGGGGGGTAGGTATGTACATATAGTATAAAAACGATCGGATAAGAGATAAAAATGACCACTGACACGAAAGCCATGTGAAACGTAAAGGAGGTATGTAAAAAGGGCAAATTTCATAATTCAATCTACTCATTTTATTTTAGTAAATATAAATCGTTTATATTTCATCATATTTTTAATACAGAAAAAATCCCCATGCTTGAAGAAATAAGTTTTTTAGACTAAATCAGAAAAAAAATTATTTTATCGAGGTAAACCAGTTATCAATAGAAGTTTTGTTATTAATCCACAAGAATAGTCGAAATATGATTTTTCTAAATGGAATTTTATTTAATTTTCATATAAAGACAATTGAATATATTATCCCTATTAATTCAATTCACATTCGTGTAAATACGAGTAAATACTAGTACGAGCTTTTAACTCGCAATTTTAGCGATTTAAATTCAGCACACTTCCAATTAAACGAATACAAAAAATAGTGTGGCCAGAAAACTGTCTCAAAAAATATGTTTCAATAGAAAAAACTCAATATAAAATAGTATTAAAAGTGGGAAAAAATCCCAAGTGAAAATAAGTACTTTTGACTTTTGATTTGAACTGGACGACTACTTGGAGAGATTTAAAAGCTAAAAAGTACTACAAATAAAAGATAAAATACCCGACTATAGATTCCAATATTTATTTTGAACAGGAAATTGACAGATTTTGAGACATCGACCGAACAACACTAAGATATAGAAAAATCATGCGATTTAAAAAACACATATATCTCCGAATCTCCAATCAACATTTTTTATTACCAGATTCGTGTTTACTGGGCATAGATCTATAAGAAAAGTCATATCTCGTCTCTGAAATAATTTTCGTGACCAACAGTGTTATTAGATTTATATACGCCTCTGGCAAGATCTGGATGGCTTTTAAATCCAGATCGACCGTCTTCTTTTAGGTTTTTCCATTTTATTCAACTTAATTGTTGTAACGCATGCAATAAAATCAGCATCCAACCCCCCCCCCCCCCGTTTCTCGGAAATTCATCGCAAATCTGAATTTGTTGATTGTTAAATATGTATACCTTCATTGTAGAATATGTTTATTTTATTTTATTTAAAAAATAAATACCACAGAGACTTGACTGTGTGAGTATATAAAACAAGAATAACAAAAATAATAAATAATAATGATAACTACACACGTCGTGCTATGTAAGATCTGTTCGACTAACTCAACATAACTGGTATTGAAGGGATACAAGGAATGTGCCTGTAAGTTAAGGAGTCGAACAGCTCTCGAGAGGAGGGAGTTCATGAGCACGTTTGTTTTAGGCCTAATTGGCAACAAGAGGTGATGTATTTATGTACAAGTTTGACCATATGTGTCACTTTGGGGCTACCTGTAATGCCACCTATAGTAAAAATGAATAGCGTTAAATAAAATATGAACATATGTATATATATTTGTTTTCGATAGATCTCAGTGGAGAGTGAAATATGTATAATATATAAGTTTTTTTTTGTACTATATATAGTGAAATTTCCACAACGTTTGACTAATCCAGACTACTTGGCATATATGTAAAAGCAAACCTTTGCATATGTACATAGATGGGAAGTACCCTTTTCCGAGTGATTTAACGCGTGTCTTATAATGAAGTTGTGACGTTCAAAGTCGATTATAGCGTATTACAAATTTAGTATGAAAGGCAATTGATCACAATATACCTATACAATATATATTTCATTCTTCTCACGTTGTGTCGCACTTTAATGGGAATGGAATGATTTTCATCAAAAGAAAATTCATCGCATTTTTCGCAAACCAATCTAGCCGTTCGCCCCCGCCCCGGAATGTTGTTAATGTGTTTTTCGTGTCGTTTCAGATTACATCGTCATATGAAGAGTTATACACTGTTGTGATATGAACACGACATCTCCCAAATCTTCGTTGGCAAAGCTTGGTCTGGGCGCCAGACCCAAGCCCATCAAAGTTATGGTTTTGGGTCAAGGCGGTGTCGGGAAAACTGGTAAGTCGACAATACATATTACCATACATTATTCATCAGACGTACAAATCGAACACTTTCCACCATTACTTCCCTATTTCCATCGGTAAAAAAAAAAGAAAAATACACCGAGGTCAAATTGGATTCACCCACTTTGTTTAAATGCAAAACTATGTATGTAAGTACTAACCTAAGGATTCTCGCCGAAGTGAAAACACCAAAGTTGCTATTTAATTGAGATTCATTTAGCATTGCTTTCTACGAGTAAATTTATTTCGTAAGCATAATTGGAATTGACGAGAGTTTCGTTTATTAAGGACATTTAAGGGACTTTCATACATTTATCGCACAACTTTGAAGCAATACTGTGCTGAACAACAAATTGTGTTTTAAAATACCGCTAAAATAAAATACCGCTAAAATAAAATAAGTATTAAAGATTTGTTATCAATTCTCCCATATCGATTGAAAGTTAGTCTCCAAATTTAATTTTATGTATTTTTTAAAATATGTTATTTATGCCAAAAACCCCCTGGACATTAACCACCCATGAAAATAACCCTCGCCATGGATAAAAATTGTTTAAAAATATTAATAAATAATTAATAATTAATTATAAAGTAAAGTAACAAATAATAATAAATTGAGTGTGGTAGAGCATATTGAATGTCAATTTATATAATACTAGCTGTATTACCCGGCTTCGCTCAGTGTTTATAATATAAACCGCTTAAACATGACTAAGCGAATTTAATTAAAAAAAAAAAAAAAAATTTAAAAATTTAAAAAAAAAATTTTAAAAAAATTTTAAAAAAAAATCAAAAAAAAAATAAAAAAAAAATTTAAAAAAATCAAAAAAAAAATCAAATTTTTTTTTTTGCCTTCTAGGGCTTCGCCCTCGGCACCCCCCTGAGCCTTTGCCTTCTAGGGCTTCGCCCCTCCACGCCCCATGAGCAATTGCCGTTTAGGGCTTCGCCCCCATGATCAGTTGCCTTTTAGGGCTTCACCCCTCCGCACCCCCATGATTAAATGCCGTCTAGGGCTTCGCCCCCCCTAGTTAATGCCTTTTAGGGCTTCGCCCCCCGCGCCCCCAAGATTAATTGCCGTTTAGGGCTTCGCCCCCCTTAGCTAATGCCTTTTAGGGCTTCGCCCCTCCGCGCCCCCATGATTCAAAGCCGTCTAGGGCTTCGCCCCCCTTAGTTAATGCCTTTTAGGGCTTCGCCCCTCCGCACCCCCATGATTAAATGCCGTCTAGGGCTTCGCCCCCCTAGTTAATGCCTTTTAGGGCTTCGCCCCCCGCGCCCCCAAGATTAATTGCCGTTTAGGGCTTCGCCCCCCTTAGTAAATGCCTTTTAGGGCTTCGCCCCTCCGCACCCCCATGATTAAATGCCGTCTAGGGCTTCGCCCCCCCTAGTTAATGCCTTTTAGGGCTTCGCCCCTCCGCGCCCCCATTATTAAATGCCGTTTAGGGCTTCGCCCCCCTTAACTAATGCCTTTTGGGGCTTCGCCCCTCCGCACTCTCATGATTAAATGCCGCCTAGGGCTTCGCCCCCCTTAGTTAATGCCTATTAGGGCTTCGCCCCTCCGCGTCCCCATGATTAAATGCCGTCAAGGGCTTCGCCCCGATGATCAGTTGCCGTTTAGGGCTTCGCCTCATAAGGCTGCGCCCCATGGGGCTTCGCCCCATGAGGCTGCGCCCCCTTCGGGGCCCCATGCGGCTAAGCTCCATAAGGCGGCGCCCCATAAGGCGGCGCCCCATAAGGCAGCGCCCCATATGGCGGCGCCCCATAAGGCTGCGCCCCATAAGACAGCGCCCTATAAGGCAGCGCCCCATAAGGCGGCGCCCCATGAGGCTGCGCCCCCCTGCGCCCCCTTCGGGGCCCCATGGGGCTGCGCCCCCTTTGGGGCCCAATGAGGCTGCACCCCCTTCGGGGCCCCATGAGGCTGCGCCCCCTTTGGTGCCCCATGGGGCTGCGCCCCCTTTGGGGCCCCATGGGGCTGCGCCCCATGAGGCTGCGCCCCCTTCGGGGCCGCATGCAGCTAAGCTCCATAAGACTGTGCCCCATAAGACACCATAAGGCTACGCCCCATGAGGCTGCGCCCCCTTCGGGGCCCCATGAGGCTCCGCCCCCCTGCACCCCCTTCGGAGCCCCATGGGGCTACGCCCTATGAGGCTACGCCCCCTTTGGGGCCCCATGGGGCTGCGCCCCATGAGGCTGCGCCCCCTTGCGCCCCCTTCGGGGCCCCATGTGGCTTAGCTCCATAAGGCGGCGCCCCATAAGGCGGCGCCCCATAAGGCGGCGCCCCATAAGGCTGCGCCCCTAAGGCGGCGCCCCATAAGGCGGCGCCCCATAAGACTGCGCCCCTAAGGCTGCGCCCCATAAGACAGCGCCCCATAAGGCTGCGCCCCATAAGACTGCGCCCCATAAGGTTGCGCCCCATAAGGCTGCGGCCGATAAGGCTGTGCCCCATAAAGCTGCGCCCCCTTTTGAGCCCCATGGGGCTGCGCCCCATGAGGCTGCGCCCCTTGTGGCGCCCCTGGCGGGGCCCCATGAAACTACTCGCCTTGCGCCCCCGCGGGGGTGAATCCATTGAAACGAAAAAAAAAATCGGCGCCCATGGATCGAAAAAAAAAAAATCGAATCACGTGTTCGATGACGTCACCGATCTACGGACGATGACGACCAAGGATATTTACATACAAAGTCTCTTTCCAAATTATAGATTAGATATTTAATTTCAATTTATTGTTGTAAATAGAATAAATATCAATTTAAAAAACTTCTAGTCACCAGTTAGCGTTTGCGTTCTGTGGTATTGAATTAAATTTTAATCGAGGTATATATTATTATTATTGCAGCGTATACTAAAAGGAGCCGCCGTTATAATTGGTTTCGAGGATTATCTCCAGGCTTAAGTGCAAGTCGGCTAACAATGAGATACCCCCGAATGCACTTAGTGGGGGTAGCGGTAACTCGGACTACATAGCCAAAGCGTGGGAAGTAACCGGACGTCGAAGATGCCCTGAGCAGACCCACGCTTTGGCGTTTTCAGTTCTAAGAACTCCACGGGAATGCGACCGAGTTACCACTACCCTCGCTAAGCGCATTCGGGGGTATCTCAATTTTAACCGACTTGCACTTAAGCCTGGAGATAATCCTCGAAACCAATTACAATGGCGGCTCCTTTTAGTATACGTTACATTATTATACTTTAAATATTTTTAGACTATCCATGATGGAATTTGTAAAATCGAGAAAAGGAAACCAAAAAGAGATTAAAATACAACTGTTTTTGGAGTTTTGAATATTTTATATTATTATTATTGATTACTGTTTTTTTATTATTGATTATTGGTTATTTATAAAGAATCTGATATACATTATTAATATCTGTATTTCTGAATTTGTATTGTTCTGGCTGAAATAAATTGACATTGATACTGACTTTTTATTAAAGGTACTGTCAATTTTTATAAAATATTTTTATCCTTGACGGAGGAGGGGGGGTATTTGCACGGGGGGTTGATGTCCAGGGGGTAAGTGTCCTAGAACCGTGTACTATATCATCATCACCGCTAATGATGTTATTTTCCGTAAAAAGTCATTCGATTTTTACATTGATTAATTTTTTTTTACAACAACCACCTTTTGTATAACTGAAGGGCTATATTATGTCATTCAATGGATATCTGGAGAGTAATCACCCCTCAGAGGATTTCAACAGCGGCCACTGCGGCAGTACGTTAGCCCTCTCCATGGCTCATACATCATTGTTTGAATTGCGAAATATTTATTACATTCGCTATATACGTAGTAGATATGTCATACAGATTGCCAAACGTCAATTTGTGTCTACACATAACCATCCGACTTATGATTTATTAAGATTGATTGTTTCCATAGGGTGTATTTGTGAGTATTGAACAGTCCATATTAACATTGCATGTACATATGTAGTTTCAAAGCATACAATATGGGTGCTTTCCCTTTGTGCGAATTACGTTTGGAATCATCGTTACGAAATGTGCGCAAATTTATTCATTACATTTGTGAAGTTTGCTCGAGGTCGAAGTTGCTTTATGCTGCTAAAATTATTCTGTGAAAGTTTAAAGGGTATGTTTACTGCGAGACATTTTCTTATTGAAGAAAAATATTCTGCAACTGCTAGCAAAAGGATTTGTCGAGTAGGGTTTTCCCTTATTTCTGTTTTCCGAGTGAAACGGAACGACATCCACAAACGAAGAAAAATGGGTTCTCGTTCTGCAGGAAAACATATTTGCAAACTTTTCCGCTTTTCTTTAAAATTCACGTCTGAGATGTGCTTTTCACTTTGCAATATCGCATCGCTTATGCAAACATTCCTGTAGATGTAGATACAATAATAACAACAACTATGATATTTTAATTAGCAATAATATATTTATTCAGTTATTAATGGCGTGTATTTAATCGATCAGTAATTTATTCAGCTTTTGATCAACAAAAATACTAAATTGTCAATAATAACAATATTTCGAAATAATCATTTGATATTCTAAATGATCAGTTGTCCAAGCGTACTGATCAAATTCAGATATTTGTGATATAGCGGGTAGGCTAGTTTTTTTGCCAATTTAATGGAGGAACCGTTTCAACAATAAAATCAGATTGGCCAACTCTGATAGGAAACGATCAACTTGGAGTCACAAATATCTATGTAAGTCTGACCAGCAGTATTAAAGATTAGCACAGGATCGAACCCAGTAACCTCTCGGTGCCAAAAATAAAAGCAACCACCGAGCCATACTGCTGGCTAATAAATGAAAAAATGTAAAATCTGGAGGTGTACTAATTATATTACCTTTAAATCGTGTCCGTATACCAATTTTTTTTTTATATTTGGTCATATAAAGAAATTCTCCTAAGACTATAAAATCCATGTGAGGCCCGAATAGAAAATATGATCAAAATTCCGCTCAAAAATCACATCTAATTATGAAAATAATAATGAGCGCGGGTTACCAGACAACATAAACTTATCATTAATGTATTTTAAACTTCAAAAATTTATTTAATTTTCGTAATAAATGGCACAATAGAACTTCATATTTAAAATTACAAATATGTATATGTATTGTCCAAATTAATTGACCATTTAATTAAAATACTGACTAATCGATATACATATGTGCATACACTTACTGAACGTTTTTCTGATGCTCCAAGTGTAAAGAACGTTAATTTTATTTAAAGCTACTGAATAATTAAATACCATTTTAATTTAATTTCTATAAATAAAAGCTGCGAACATTTCGTTAGAATTTCTGTAAATATTTCACGAAAAATCACTTTAATTTTAATTGATATGCGAATTCAAATAAAATGAGTAAATATTTTTACAAGAAAATTTTCATAGCACTCGGGCACACTGAGTGGTTTTTAATCCATACGATTTGTGACGTAAGACCTGACATTTTGGTCTTACAAATCCACTAGACGAACGTAAGAGGGAGAATAAAATTCAATTTTCAATTTAAAAAAATGGAACGTGCTTACAAAAGCGTATGAAAAGCTCAGCTCAAATATCATTCAACTCGGAAAAGGGTCACATCTCTAAAGTCACAAGATCGTAAAAGTGATTTAAGTCCATTTTAATGCACAGTCTCTATCGTATTACTATATTTTTATGATACATCACATCGTCTTTTACTAGTTAACAACCTTAGATCATATGACGGTGACTTCTACAATATTTCACATATTTTTTCGAGCTTTCTTATAGGCAAACGATTATATACAATTGGATAGGTTCGTCGTATAATATCCACATATACATACATAGTATTGAACTTATTAGTTCCGTTTTAAAAATCAAATTGGCAATATTATGTAAAGGATTCAAATCGAATTTTGTTTTCCCAATTTCAAAGGGTACTAAATTAGGGCACAGCTTTCGCTTCAACGAAAATTTTGTCTCAGAAGTTGTTCAACGGCTTCACAAAGGTAATGAATTGCCCTTATGGAAGCAAACTCTTTACAATATCGAATAACTAATTAGACTTTTTGATACCAGTATCATTCATTAAATAAAATTAAAATAAAAACATGGTTAAGAAATTTTATAAGAATTCCTCTTGTAAAAATTGATAGCATTTTAAATATTAACACATTCACTGCTGACTGCCGTATTTTAAAATTTAAGCCTTATAAAACTTGATAATTACAATTGAGAACTCTCTAGAGTACTACTGACACTACATAGCTTCGACCGTATACACAAAGTTATATTGAAGAATAGAAATTTTACTCGTATTTAGAATGTAATATTCACAGAAAAGATGAAACTTAATATCTGCTAGACTTTATTACGTCATAATTTAAGTATGATGTGCTTCAAATGAAAAAGCTATCACATGAATACACAATAGACGAGTGCCCATTCGAGCCAAATGCGAGTTGTTTACGTGACACTTGCACTGATGAGGAAAATTCGCATTTTCCCGAGCATCAAGTATTCCAGGTATTTCATTAGGCCTGGAGCAATTAAGCGAGCATTAATACAATCACTACGAAACGTATAGAATAATTTAAAGATTGATATTTTCATTTCAACCCGAGTAAATAAGAAACACGGAAGTATCGATAATTTTTTTCAGCCGCATTAAAGACGTGAGAGAATAAAAAAAGAAAACCCGAGTGAGTGGAAGAGAGAAGCCGTCACGTTTGAGGAGCAAATCCTGAGACCGTAAATAAGTGTAATCTGAATTATTGATAAGCCGACCACGTATACCTCTAAAGTGATGGATTTTTTTACCTCAAAATAATTTGAGATTCGTAACCATTTTATCTCATTTTACATATTTTCCATATACGATAGATTAAGTGGTGGTTCGAGTAGTACCGGCTTAACTATACAACATCGATTGTCTGATAAAGAATTAATTATCCTTTTTTATAGCTTTACGCGTGCAGATAACGCCTGTTTGTAAATAAAAATGAATCATACACAAGCTTTCGATTTATTTATATATTTGCATCAACTTCGTAGTACGCTTCTGAGATATTTAAATCCTTGCATAATATACGCTGGGGCATTCTTACAATGTCATGCGAATTTTCCGGCTTTTCCTCGAGCTTTACTCGCTTGGCTCGGTCGAATACACTATTAACCATATTCGCAACGTGCCTCTGCCTACAATATCCTCAGGGAAGAAAAAGCTTTGCGAGTTTAATTAAAGCCAAACGAATTCTTGGTGATAAATTAAGAGCCGAATTTGAACAGATTTATGTATCTGCGAGTAGAAAAATGCCATCTGTTACAGTACGGTCTTATTTATTTGTCGTTTTATTAATTTCGGAACAGTGTTCTGGTTTTTGTTCGTGACTTAAACACAAAACCGTTCGTTTTTAGTGGTGATTTATATATATATGTTTCATATTTTTCAGCAATGGTAGTCAGATTTATCACGCGCAGATTCATCGGAGAGTACGATCCCAGTCTGGAGAAAGTTTATGCATTCCACACAGTTATGGATGATGAGATGGTGTACTTTGACATATTGGACACAGCTGGACAACCACACGTGAGTCATTTGATATTTTACGGTCAATATTTGAAGGATTTTCCGAATTTCACTCGAAGCTCTCTCTCGCCTTCGAACACCTTTCAATATAATTGCCCGAGATACGGAACGGTTTTATGATATTTTATACCTACATACGTAGTTTTGACTTTTTGCAATTCTACATATACCTATTCCAACACTGTCTAAATTTTTTATTCGGTCGCAATTGAAATGTCTTATTGAGTTGTTTTAGTATCCACTCCACAGTGTAGTTATAAAATATTCAAGATAGCTTATCTTCTTTAAGTGTAAACAACAGTATACTAACAAACAATAGACAACTGGGGACTTATACGTCTTTTACATTATCCAGAAAGGAACCCTCAATGGCTTTGCACATATTCTTGAACTTTTCCTCTGTTTGATGGCTCTGTTTTGAAAGGATAATGAAGGGTGACGGACTATTGACCGAATGGACACATGGCCGATGGATGATTGTCCGAGTGGACATTAGGCCGACGAACGGAGTGATTTTTGATATATTCTAATATTGTATCTATTTTTAGTGAGTTTTGAATAACTTCATTACACAATTATTCATTTTTATCGTTTTATTTAAAAAAAAATGCGCTTCTTTTTCAAAATCGATCAAAATACAACACTATTTGAAAATAATATTTGTATTTAGTAAATAGTAGACGATAAAAACGTTGTTTAAGACACTTAATATCCAGGTGGCACCTAACGAAAGTAAATATGTATGTGGGCGTCATTATTGTATTTTGTATCAATTTCATTTTTATACTATTTTTAACAAAGCAATGTTTTTTTACGTATATACATATGTACATATATACCAGGAAGTCCTAAAATGTAAAAACCAATGCGCCTTAATGGCAATGCATCATTTTTATTACACAAGTCGCTGAATTACGAAACACTGAAGAACTCGATATTAGCGAGACATCTATGAATTTTGTACATAATTTTTATTGTACATAAATCATACTCAAATAGTGGATAGGATGGGGTTTTAGCCAATTTAATGGAGGAACCGCTTCAACAATGAAATCAGAAAAATTGTCAAACTCTGATAGGAAACGATCGACTTAGCAGCAATACAGATAACTCGGAATAAATTGTTTTCAATCGAAGTCAACTCACGGGATCGAACCCGGCGCCCTTTCAGCCCTAGGCAAAAGCCCAGCCACCGAGCCATGCTGCTGGCAATTACATTATAATTAAAATTAATAAAATATCAATCAGCAACGATATTTTATCTTTATTTTATTTATCTATTTTTTCATCATCTTTCGCCATCTACTGCTAATTAGAAATAAATTAAAAATGTAAATCAACCAAATGTACGTTGGGTCAATCGTCCGTCGGCTTAATGTGCGCTCAGCCAATTATCCATCGGCCTAACGTCCGTCGGCCAAGTGTCCATTCGGTCTAACGTCCGTCGGCCAAGTATCCATTCGGCCTAACGTCCGTCGGCCAAGTGTCCATTCGGCAAAAGTCCGCGCACGGATAATGATATGCCTTATTACAAGGCTATTTATGCTATGTTTCACTAATTCCTACATTCTTCCGATCGGCTTGAAACTTTGACATTTTGCGCGGATTGATCACCGATAGAAATTTAAATCGATTCCGCCAGTTCGATGGTGAGAAATATTCATAATAGACTTAATAAATTAAAAATGCAAAAAAAAAGACGTTGACGTTTTATAGCCTTATTTTATTTTATTTTATTTTATTTTTACATATATACCAGGAAGGCCTTACAGGTAAATCCCAATGCGCCTTCCTGGCCAATTACAAATACAAATACAGCATTTTTATTATAAGTCGTTGAATTGCGAGACACTGAAAAAACTCGCAAATTAACGAGACATCTATGAATTGTACATAAATTTTTATTGTACATCAATCAAATTTTTCAAATAGTGGTGACATAGTAGGTAGGAAGGATTTTTAGCCAATTTTTTTTCCGGGAACCGTTTCAACAATGAAATCAGAGAAAATTGGCAAACTCTGATAGGAAACGATCAACCTGGAGTCACAAATCCAGGTCTGACCAACAGCATACTCTGAAAAATTCATTTTCATTCAGGGATAGAACCCGGCACCTTCTTGACGGTAAGCAGAAGCTTAACGTCCGAGCTATGCTGCTGGCTAATTATATGTTTGACTTTCCGCCACCCACCCGTCTTTAAACCCGTCCACCACCACCAGATTTTAATTGTTTAAACGCCTATCACTTTATCTTTTTCGCACTATACATATGTTATTTAGCAAACTTTTTTTTATTGAAAAACACATCATTCCTTTTGTAGGGCCTGTACGATATGGTTGAGGGTTCGGTGATTACTGGTCACAAAGTCACTAAAATCTCTATAACGGAACATCTGGCAGCCTAAAAGTCCATCATACTAACGATAACTATCATACTAACGAGAACTTGAGTGCCAAATATTGCTTATTCGCGATTTTAATGGCAAAAATTGTCTTTTTGATCACCGCAATGTGACTAATAATCCAATTACCATGGTTGAGTTTGGGTCGCCATCCTGTAAGTTGGGACCGATTCGACCAAGTTGGTGGCCACCACTTAAATTCCTTCCCGACCGTCAAATTAAACAGTCGTGCATTAAACCATACTATCATTTCATTTCATTCTTCCTCATACAATAAATGTTCTAACCAATAAAAATTCATTCGCAAACTTATCAAGATCTAAAGTTTTTCATAGATCCTTCTAGGGATTAAGGCTTTATGTGTACAAACAAACATATATACAATTCTATGTGTACTTTTCTAAAAGATGTTTAGTTATACTTTTGTTCGTTTATTGAAACAGTCCATATTTCACTGTCAATTGCAGTTTTTTTTTCTAACCGATTCGTCAAGTTGACTTAAAAGTTTTCCGCGAACTGCGAGAGAACCGCAGACGGGAGCGTTTCTCATTTTTGCGTCGAACTTTTCTCATTAATTTAATACGGACACCGGAAAACTTACTTCTCCGACGTTCGTTTGGGCACATCGACAACTTTCAAACGGCTCACAAATTAAATTCCTCTCTGCAAACGGCATCACTTCGTTTAAATTGTAATTTTACTCTGTTTAATTGTTGTCATTTTCAGGAAAGCGAATGTTTAACACTGGAGGCAAACATTCGATGGGCGGAGGCTTTCATCTTGGTGTATTCTGTAACGGACAAGTGCTCCTTCGACGAATGCAACCGGCTTAAATTTCTCATCAACTACAACAAGAGGAGACGCAGACTGGGATCCAATAGTGGAAAAGTAAGTACAATTTAAGACGAAAGCAAGCAAACGAGTAATAACTTAAAAACGAACACTTAAATAATAGCAACAAACTACATTAGATAAAACAATGCTACAAAGTATATATTTTCAGTGGACTTCAAAACTCGGTTGATGCCTATCAGACATCAAAACAACCTTAGACACGTTATTGGACTAAATCCATAATTTTCCTCAAATTTCTGAAATAATTTGGTTCTTCGCTATAAATAACATACAATTCATCTGCAAAATGTTTATACAAAATGTCATATCTTATTTCAAAGATATTGCTTTTGAAAGGGAAAGTACATGATCGTCGACATCAAACTATCCAGTAGTCGATTTTAATGATAATTCTAAAGAAAGTGATGGACAATGTTCGAAAATGTGCTGAGCTCATCTGAATGTCATTATATTCAAGAAAAAAAATTCGGATGTGATCAACCCACGACTTTATATATGTATGTATTTGAGGAATGTAAAAAGGATACATAAAATTCGATAATCAAACCTACATACACGTTCACACATATCGGCTATGAGAACATTTTCGATACAAATTGAGCGCAAATGTAGGGAAACTTACACAAGACAAAAGTTCTACTCCCGGTTATCGGATTTTATTTAAATTTTTTTCATTACTTAATATCGCTATATATATTATACACATAAAATATCAAGAAGATAAAAATAATTTAACAGGTCAAAATTATATAATGAAATATTGTTTTAAAAAAAAATACTACTTCCGGTTTACGATTACTGATCAACACCTTATCAGCTCTAAGTTAGTACATAAAAAATACAAATACAAATTTTCAGCTTGATACGTTTAGGGGTGTGGAAAGAATCACGGGCACAACATTTTTAACCTTTCTAAGAGAAAAAAATCCCACTTCCGGTTTATTAAATTTATTGATTTTTTTTTATTTTCATCATATTGATACAAGAATTATACTTGATTTTTTTAATTTTTTTGTGAAGAGCACACGTGTTGCAAAGGTCGAAAAAATGGTGGAAGAAAATTCGAACAAGAGTAAACTGCCACTTCCGGTTGACGGATGCTTACCAAATTTTATACATAACTTAGTATTAAACTTAAAATTCTAGATATGAAATTTCAGTTCAATTAACTAAAAGGTTTCTGCGAAAACATAAAAAAACCTCGATTTTCTAGAGTAAATGTACTACTTCTAGCTTAGGAAAAAATATTAAAAAAATATAAGGTTATACAAATTATTATTTCTATTACATGTAAAAAAAAATCACTCCGATTCAATTAGCCGTTTGGGATATAATTGAATTTAAAAACTTAGACAAAAAAAGACACTTATAAGGGGAGGTACAATTTTCGGTCAACCTAAAAATTTGAAAAACATTTACGTGATATCGATAAAAATTTTAATAACAGATACTATGTTTCGGTTTGATAGGAAAAACGGTGTTCAATAAATCCTCAAAATACACAGACACACACACTTATTTTTTTCTAGATCATGAAAACGTGATCAGTGATCGATTCTGAGTTCGAATCAGCTAAAATCTCGTTAAATTGTAGCATGATCACAAAACACATTGTTACTACGTACATAGATAAAGTAAAAAAAAAATCTATACCATATGGTCTGGTTTAATTTAGCAAGTCGATTAAAAAATGTATATTTTCAATATATTGTTCGTCCAAACATTTAAGCTTCACCTTGTATATGTATGTATGTACATATATATGTATAGACAGACCCCCGCAAAATTGTATGTACGATATTATCATACAAATTGTTATTACTGAGCGTGAGATGCGAACGAACGCGACGTTATCATCACCTGGCCGTCTGGAAATAGTGCCAAGATCGTTGTTGTCGAAAATTGGGCCAAAATGGGAACTAAGCCAGAACTGTTTATATTTTTCATGAAAAAAAGTCTGATCTCTCTCCAGGTGGTGAAACTAACCGCGATAAATCACACTTCATCAATAATGCAAGTTATATCATAATAAATTACATCGACTCTAAAACAATATACATACATGTGTGAATGCATGAAAGTTTAATAAACTGAAAATTGGCATCGACAATATGTATAGAGAGTGTCGCTTTTGAATATAATTGCTTGGGAATACATAGTTAGTCTTGGCAAGCCTTTTCAGCACTGTCACGCTCGAAGCATTCAAGGATTTTTCCACTTATTATAGAGTGTTAAAGTTTTTATAAATCCGAAAATAATTGTTTATGTAATAAATGTAGTTTCGAAAGCTGTGCTGCTGAAAGATACATATGTATTTATGACATCTTGATATAGATATACATACATATGTATTTTGCTAACACTTTATATCAAACGAAATAAATTACATTACATATTTCTGTGTAAATATTATAAGAAATCAATCAGCACTTTCACTCTATTAATAAAATATATAAATACATGCATATATGTACATACATATATATGTATATAAATACATATGTAACAGTGGTTCAAAATTGTGTCATAATTCTATTTCTTCTCTTCATAAAATAATTAAATTTAAATTTTATATCTATCTTCTATCTATATTTATAAAAATGAATGTCTGTGTGTTTGTATCGAATAGGCTCCTAAGCCACTGAACCGATTACAATGGAACTCTCAGGATTTGTTGTATGCATATCCGGGAAGACTATTGTGAAAAAAAATCGCCCAAAAAACGGGAACGGAAACGGGAAAAATGGGTATGAATGTGATTGCAACGTAATAATTTCAAAAGTTTTCACGTCGCAACCTGCGTTGTTAGGTAAAATAAACAAACAATTGAATTGTTACAAACGTGTTCACTGCCTGCGTTTTTCCGACAAATGGGAATGGGAACGGGAACGGGAATGGAAACGGGAACGGGAACGGGAGAGGGAACGGGAAAGGGAACGGGAACAGGAACGGAAACGGGAATTGCATGCGTTATTTGGCATTGCTAGTTTATTTTATAATTCAGCTAGTTTATTTTATAATATTTTAACGTAGAGATTAGGTAATTTAGGTACTCGTGGACCACTGATTTACCATCACTAATCGCCTGATCGCGCCAAAAAGGTCTCGACGTATCAACAAGCTGTATACAACAGCCAATAAGGTCTCGCGACCCATCGACCAATGAGCTCTCTGTGCTGAGAGTACACGTTGTGTACCGGTTTTGACGGTTTTGTTCCGTGATTAATTCATAGCTGGCTAGCCGACGGATCAAGAACAATAAATTATCTCTACTAGTACTCGCTGCCTTTTTTTAATTTTGATTTCGGAATCCACTCTTCATGTCCACACTACAATATTATAAAGATTTGTTTAATTTTTGTGAGAATTTGTTTTGGTTTTATTCGAACCTCATATAATCTAACTATTGACACTTGAATTAATGCTTAGAATAAAATATTATTCAATATAATTGGACACCTACGTCCAATTATGTCATAAAGAAATAATTGTGGCTTTCATAACGACCGGCACAAATATTAATAGTAGTGTGAGCTGATTTAATGAGTCGCATTATTCTAAATCCTCACAAAAACATTGATACTGTGATAAAGTTAGTCCAACATAAATATGTACATTACATTTTATTTTTACATACATATGTATATGTACATATATACCAGGAAGACCTAACAGGCAAACCCCAATGCGCCCTCCTGATCAATGATTTCGAGCAGAGTGGTCACGGGTTCAAGTCCCACTAGAGTTCCGCTGTTTGCCAGACCTTGATTTGTGACTCCAGGTTCGATCATTTCTTATCAGAGTTTGATGTTACCCGTAAGGCCTTCCTGGTATATATGTAAAAAATAAATAAATAAAATATGTACATATGTATATATGTACGTTTAAATGAAATAAGTAGATTTTCCGCCTTTCTTGAACGTATCAAAGTAGTCCTTACGGTCTAATTCAATTTATTTCGACTCCTCGTGTGGCGCATAGTCATAATTAAAAGGGCGTGTTCAGTATTTGATCCTTTCAGACGTATCGGACTTTTCAAGCTCATTGTTTAGCACAACTACATGTTTTAATGGATATGTAATTGACAGTGACCTGATTTAATTATTCAATCAATCTATTTTACAGGAGAGTGCGTTGGACGTTCCCGTAGTGTTGGTCGGAAATAAGACAGACCAGGGTGGAGACAGGATGGTGTCAGTCGAAGAAGGACAACGGAGAAGCAAGGAGATAGGATGCGTCTGCTTCCACGAAATATCAGTCAGGGAAAGCATAGAACAGGTATGAATTAATATATCCGCGTATCGATTCCGACTGGTGAACAAAAGACGGGAAATTCTAGATTTCAGCGCGAAAGGAGGGAAAGCCATTAATTAAAACCGTAAGATTCCAACCATAATGTCTGTTATTAGCTCTAATTTATGTTCATCCTTAATCCTTATACAGTGTTTCGCCCCGTTTTCAATCTACTTTTACATTATAATCAGATGTGACCCGAAAAAGCCTTATTTCACCCGCACGCTGAATAATGTATAAAATTAAGTTTTATTTTATGTGGGCGCTTGAATATTCCATTTTAAGTATACATACGTACATGTATGTCATACTTTAATGGGTATTAGACTTAATCTTTGTAAACTTTAGATTAAAACAGATTATTCTTTTATATTTAGCATATATATAACATCGGGGTTTGGTGCAAGCGATCGAAAAGCGCCAGACAGATTGAACCACAGATTAACTGGATGGCTGCTTTAAACGCAATTCTCGACTTCACGAATGAAAAATTGCACATCAGATGACGAGTAACCTTTCGATGTGCACAGATGCAATTATTAAAATGGTAATTATTAAAATTGAGTTGGATCTTTCTGGCGAGTTTTTAAAAATTTAATAAGCAAAAATTCGGAACTAAAGTGTCAGAAGCACAAAACGTATACAGGGTAGGTATGTCGAGACTTCGGGTAGATTTCGCTTAGTGTAAGTGCGAGCAGTGCGCACGCATAAGGTACACGTGTCGTTAATATGTGGTTCAGTCTGTCTTGGGCTTTGCGATCGTTTGCACCGCATCGATAATATCGCTATTCTGTATCTCTGTATGTGTATGTGTGTCTATGTAAGATAACGCTTGCCGTACTATAAAGGCGAAAACACACAGCAAGGAACAAGGCACGTGGTTTTAAATGCGAAAATGCATTTTCCATTTTTAATACATAACTTTTAAAAATGCGAAAAAAATGTGGCATGCCCAGCATATATTCATAGCACGCCCAGCACACACCGTCCCACCGTCAACCCCTGGAGTGTTTTCGGTAAAATTGTATCCGTGTATTTATCCTTGCTTAACAGTGATTAATAACGGTGTATCCCATATTTGAAGAAATGTGGGAAAACTCCATCAGCGGGGAGCCAAGCACACGCTGTGCCGTTCTTCCCTGCGTGATTTCACCCTGGTAGTCGTTTCGTTCGACATACATATGTACGTCATAGGCATATGACACTGGCAACAAAACGTACGAATATAATAATAGATCAAGAAAAACTTCTATATAAACCAATGTTTCCTCTAGGCAAATTAGTCTCTGAGCATTTAGCGCCATCTATTGAAAATTTATTTAATTAATTTTCTATTGGTATTTTATATTATTTATATGTAGGTAGTAGGTAGGTAGTTTTTACCTTTTTTTTCGTATTAAACATAAATATATTTAAATGGTATCGAACACAAGACCGACACATTTCATTTCATTTTTTTTTAATTAATAGCTTAATATGCCATAACCCATGCGATGATATTCCATCGGGCACAATACTAGTAATAAAATATTATTAAACTGAATCGTTGAAAGTGTTACAACATGAATTAAGGTCTGTTCATACCAATCCAGAACGACCCGTATCCTGCAGGTGTCATGCAAGTGCGGATAGTATTCTTTGGTACACTATATGGAAGTATTCATACTCCATTCGCGCATGCGCATTTACGCATTCGCGCGTCCATATAGAATGTACCAAAGAATACTATCCGCACTTGCATGACACCTGCAGGATACGGGTCGTGCTGGATAGGTATGAACAGACGTTTATAATCGGTAATAAGGGTAACAATACCAACAGCTTTCTGTATTTCATCAAAATGCGGATAAAATTAATTTATTAACTATTCTAAAATTATAATATTTTGAATATCAAAGCTTTAGATTCTTGATTTAAATATTTTTAAACTGGCTACAAATGTATTTACATACATAATTGCCCGGTCTCCGTGACGAGACAGAATGTTAAATTACAGAAAACGCAAATATCGGAAGGCAAATATCGAAAATCGAAAGATCTTAAGTTGAAAGATCAAAAAAAATGGTGCATGGTAAACGGTACATACTCACTTAATTTGCGTGAGCAGGATACAACAGTAACAAGAGGAGCAGGCTTTTCCTCCCGTATTAATGTGCGCGTGCAGAATACGGAAGAAAAAGCATGTTCCTCTTGCTCCTGTTGTATCCTGCTCGCGCAAATTAAATGAGTATGTACGTGAGAATGTACCGTTTACCATGCACCATATTTTTTTTATCTTTCAACTTAAGATCTTTCGATTTTCGAACTTTGCCTTCCGATATTTGTGTTTTCTGTAATTTAACATTCTGTCTCGTCACGTAGACCCATAATTGCCATATAGAAAAATTCATTATTTTCAACTTTAATTCCTCCGAGTAACGTTGAGCTATTCGATTTTTTTTTAAATAATTGTTAAAAACAAATTATTTATAAAAGCATTTTAAAGAAAAGTTTACCAAGAACTGAGTCTCTGACGGAGAATGGAACAATTTTACATGTTGTAATTTATTTTTAGGTATGGTCTGTATTCAGAGATGTGTGTCGATTTTGGAGAGTTCATGCAAAATGTCCACGATTGAAGAGATCAGGCAGTGAAACCCCGGGAGAAGCCGGAGCTTCCCCGGAGCCTACACCGCCGTCGTTGACATCCCTCAATGGTTCACTCAGTCTACCATGCCATCACAGTTCCAGATCTGCCATCTCACCGATTCTCTTAATGGGTAAGAATATACTAAATAGTGATTCTCTGTATGAAATGTACCAATCAAATTACATTACAATTTTAATAAAAAGTTTCTGAGATGAAACAATACTTTAATCATTGTATTTCAGGCAGACGATGGACTGAAGTCGAACTGGAAGAAGAGGATGAAAAGTCTGAAGGTAGTAGTAGTGTAGACGGCACTGCGAGCAACGGTCCGTGCGGGTGCACTTCTCCGGAAGCAGCGGTTCCGTTCAGAGGTAGAGCTTCTACCGACGGTCATCTGTCGAGACCACGACGATGGCGTTTTCCACCACCGGCTGCTGCATGTGGATATCCTCCTACGGCAGATCGTCGCATGAGCATCAGCATGAGAGGCAACAATGCGAGCTACTAGCCTTTATTGGTACCATCGAAGACAGATAGTACAACGAAGTTAAAATAATATTATATACAAAACCAAAAGGAGGTTTGTTTTTAAAAAAGCTTTTTTTACTACGGTATTTTTATTTTATACTTTTTAGTGTTACAGAATTTAATTTTTATTATTATGGAGAGGAGCTTAATATGACAATTTAAAAATATGATGGTGGTCCGTGAGAAAAACTACCAACCTTTTAAGATTGCAAACAATTCATATTTTAATTTATCGTCAATTGTGAAATTCGATACATATTATATAATTGAAACTTGACATATCTATCATGGATTTTATTTTTATAAAAATTAAAGGCTTTATTACACTTCTGAAATTTCATAGTAAATATATGTATGTATAATATATAGAAAATTATTTATGTAAGTTTGTTTACATTGATATTGTATGTATTTCATTACGTTGTATAGGGTGGAGCAAATTGGAAACAATTAGAAGATAAGTTTAGTTTTTTAATTAAAGTGTTTATTATCAAGATACTAATTGTCTATGTAAGAGTTTCCATCCTACCCTGTAGTAAAGAAAAAAAAAAAGTAAGACTGATATTCATTATAGATGCGAATGAAAGTTTTGATTTGTTTTGCTTTATTACATGTATGTATATAAAATAAGATAAACTAGTAGATAAAGATTTCTGTAATCAAATTTTCACTTGTAGTTTTCGGTCTAAATATGTAATTATATGGACGTCCAATGTTCACAATGCTTATTAGTCAGTATTTGTATTAATATGATGTTTGTTAATAGTATAATAGTATTATTGGGCAACAAAAGCTCGCATTGTAAAAATATTCAAAATGTATAATATTTACTTAAAATACATACATAATTGATCATTTTATGTGATAGTTGTAATTTAATGTAAATTTGTGTTTGTAAGCATAATTTATAAAAATATCTTAGGCTTTATCTATGCGTATAATGGGCTTTTATTTAACTGGATGTGATATACATTTATATAGGTAATAAATATGATTGTAAAATCTAAAAACATTCCAATATTATTTTCTTCTTAATATTTATAGTCAACGCTTAAGCGAACCAGTGCTATTTAAATCAACCGTCAAATAGTATACATTTCTAATATTTTAAATGAAAATATGAACTATGCTTCGTTGTGAATTATAAAACAAATTCTTATTCCAAAGAAACATAAAACTTTTCTTGTATTATATAAATAATTAGATAATATATGTATGTATGTTTATGTAGATAAATGTATATAATTTATTACGTGAAGATATTTTTGCTATAAATAAACTAGTCCCTATTTATATTTCTTTATGTAAGACACGAAAACAAGATGTAGTTTATATTTATTTTAAATTAATCTCTTAAGCACATTTAAATATAACGAAGTGAAAAGTTATCAATGCATTGTATAATTTATACAGATTTCAACGTCATGCTATTTAACATTATAGCTATTTTTGTACTTATTATTTATTTTTATTTTTTTGCCAAAAACCCAAACATCAATGGAAATTTAACATACATGTATACATATTATGTAGAAGTTTTTTTTTAAATAAACAATTCCATTTTTTTTAAATCGCTTAAATTTATTTAGTATAAGATAAAATCAAATGCCTGAAGCCTTTCCAGATAATCATATTCCATTTAGAATAATAGACAAATAATTGATAAAGTATTGCTTTATGAGAAATATTTAATCGATTATTAATGAAATATGCACTTTATGACTTTGAGGGGAAAATAATTTAATATTTTTATCGTTCGGGGGAAACATTAAAGTCGCTGGTCATTAGTAAATTGCCACTAATTAGTTGTATACAGTAGAACCGATCGATGCATACAATAAATTAAATTTAATTATTTTGAATTTTAAAATCTAAATGGTCTATGATTTTATGGTGGCAAACAACTGTAATGCTTTTCTCACCATATCCGACAGTAAATCAATGTTGTTCTCTTCGGTAAACGGACTTTTGCGCAAATCGCGATCGCACACACAACAATCGTTGGCACAAAAATCGCGAATACGGATTATCTGGCACTCGAGTTCTCGTTAGTACAATATTTCATGTACATATGTACCTTTCGATTGATGAAGTTTTTACGTGCCAGATGTTCCGTGATCGAGATTTTAGTGACTTGCGTAAGATCGCATTTTGCGGAATAATCACCGAACCGTTTTCTTCAGCCGAGGAAACACTTCAAAAACAATTTTATTTGTAGGTATTAAAATTAAAATAAAAAATTCATTTTTAATAAAAGCCTTAGATTTTATCTTCAGATTCAATAGTTACAAAATAAATTGCAATCGAATTAAATCAAAAGGTTAAAAAACAGAAAAGATAAATAAAAAGATTATGGTCATAAAAAGCGTTGCTAAGTTGTGCAACGAAGCCACGCGAGTTGTGAAGTGTCAAATCGGTCAGTGAGCGCCCGGCTGTCGCGGGGCGATGGCTTCTCCGGAGGTTGCGTCGTTGCTCTCGGCGCTCGGCTTACCCGAAAATAAACTGAAAGAAACCCTGAAAAATGCAACTGTGACGGCTCTCCTGACGGCAGCCGCCCAACACGTGAGTCAACATAACCTCACCCACGTGACACATCCACATCTACCCCCGTATTTTTTTGCCGGCTTCTGCACGTGGCCATATATGTACGTATGCGAGCAGTGAATGGTGAATGTGATGTGAGCCTCGTCTCGTCACACTTTCCCGTTCTCTTCCTGGCCTTCGTCTATACATGTCTTCGTCTGAATGAACCGTCACGTGCGCGCCTCATTGCATCATATTCGTTTGTGCACTTCTCCATGAAAGTGCGATCACGATTTGTGCAAAAACTTTCCGACCAACCCATATTTCGTCATGATTGTTCTTTGTTTCATTTGGTAGCCCAATACAATGATCTCTTGTTTGTATGTCGTATGCATTTTTTATTTACTTTCTGATGCGACTGCTGTTTTGCAGAGGTTAATAAAATAACCAAAGATAAACTTTAACTTATACTATCTTTCAGCAATTCAAATACAGTTGTACTTCATTTTGTTATAATTTTTACTCTTAAATTGAGATTTGAATTTACATCAATTTTGTATTTCAGCACTGGTTCAAAAACAATTTTGTCAGATAATATGTTTTTCTCTAGGTCTTATTTTTTTTTTTTTAATTTATACCCGGAAGGCCTTATAGGTAGCCCCAATGCGCTTTCCTGGACAGAAACATTGTACATTTGATACAACTATTATCAGTAATGTAGTGTATGCTAAAAGGAGCCGCCGTTATAATTGGGTTTCGAGGATTATCTCCAGGCTAAGTGCATGTAGGCTAAACAATGACCACCGAATTGGCGTAGTAACGGCACCCGGTCCCTTCTCAGAAGTGACATCGGTAGCGTGCGACTGAGTGTCGTGGGAATACATATCTGGGTACATGCCTAAACAATAGGGAAG
The DNA here is from genome assembly GCF_051622035.1 of Arctopsyche grandis. NCBI lineage: Eukaryota > Metazoa > Arthropoda > Insecta > Trichoptera > Hydropsychidae > Arctopsyche > Arctopsyche grandis. The sequence continues at coordinate 8,310,085 of NC_135367.1, forward strand.
TAACCGGACGTCGAAGATGCTCTGAGCAACCTGTCCTTTATAAGGAGGTACTTAGACCATATCTAGACATTCTGGACTGAGCACTGGCGGTGCGTGTATCTCCTTAATCACCAATAAATGCTGTGAAACGACTTTGGCCTTTTACTTGGATCCTCCACCCACCCCTACGCAACAGTATTATACAAAGTACATCAATACATATCTATTAATATCCACAGAGACATTTATAGTCATTTGTGAATTTGCAGCATTTTATACAATTCAGCGAAATTCGAGATTGCCGAAAACTCGAGATTTTGCGAGAAAAAGTCTGACCAGCAGAACTACATATAATACTCGGAATACATTGTTTTCAATCGAGGTCAACCCACCGGATTGAATATTGAAATAGTGGGTAGAATAGTTTTTGCCAATTTGAAGAGGAACCGTTTCAACAATGAAATCAGATAAATTGTTAAACTCTGATAGGAAACGATCGACCTGGAGTCACAAATCCAAGGTCTGTCCAGCAGAAATCAGTGAGATTTGAACCCGTGACCACTCTGTTCAAAATATTGTATGCTAATCACTAGTCTATTCTGGTTTGATTTTGATAATTGAATTGAAGAAATCTTAACCGTTTGCCCGCGGCCGTCTTCTATGGAAGCTTTGCGCGACAAGTCTGTAGCGCGGCTGTCTTCCATAGAATTTCTGAACTTTGCACGCGATTTTGAGCCTTATATGCGCCTATTTCAACTGTTTTTAGGTTCAAAATTGGTTGAATATATTACTGAGAGTTGAATGCCATATATTCAATTTGCTTAAAATGAATATATACCAGTCAAAATTAGTTTTTTGTGGAACCATACTGAAATCTCGTTTATGTGACGTCACGTCTGTGTAACAATGGCGACGATACGTCTCAATTGAATGAAGAATGATTATTTGACAATTAAGCCATAACTACGAGATATATTATGTATTTTATTGCTTAAAATAATACTTTATGTGTTTATTAACATATCTGGTTACTTGAGTAAATATTAAAATCTGTATTTAAGGTCGAAAACTCGATTGCCAAATTCGCGAAAAAGGTGCCGCATACAGGACTTGTTCGCTATATTTATTGCCGCGGGCAAAGGGTTAAAACTCTAGTTCAAGTCCATCTCCAAACAACTCTAAAAGAGAACACAGAATAGGCAATTTATTGAGCGATAAATCGCTCTGTAAAATACGTGCTACGGTAGTTATCGTAGCAGCTAATGTTACGACCGATTTACATAGCACTTGTCTGTCTTGCTAATCTATAGCAATATATGGTCTCAATATACATACAAATTTAGAGTATTTTCACTTAAATGTATTTCTTTTTAATTTCAGGTGAAAGATATAACTCTGCCGAAAGGATGTGGTATGTTAATATACCATGCAGCGACGAAAATAAAGCCGCAGATAGCTCACAGACTGTCGTTTGTCACTCAGTACATTGCGACTGAAAAATTAGATTCCACGGTCCGCATCGATGCCGCTTTGGAGTATTTGCTAGCTCACGTCAGCGATAACAATGTCAATGTAGGCGAATTCGAAAACGCATGTGGAATCGGTGTAGTCGTCACACCTGAACAAGTTGAACAATCGGTCGAGAGCAAGGTCAATATCATATCTAAATGCATTTGACGGCTACTTAAAAAGTGATGAAACACATAGATAATGCTTCAATTTGATAATTCACTTTCAGCTATCGAAATTCCGCGACGAGCTGCTCGAAAAGCGATACCGGTTCAACACTGGACTCATTATGCAGGCTGTGCGCACTGATTTACCTTGGGCCGATGGAAAAGCTGTGAAAAATGAAGTCGACGTTCAGGTCCGTGTTGGTTTTTATAATTGACACGTTCAATGTGATGTTTATTTTTAAAATTTATGTATATGTTGCAGGTATTGGATCTTTTGGGACCCAAAACTGAAGCCGATTTAGCTCCCGTGTCCAAGGCCGATAAAAAGATCAAGACTCCAGCTCCAGCATCAAAGAAAAATGATAATGCTGGTTATTATCATAGTATAATTTGTCAATTTTTTTCACAAGCCTCTTCTATATTTCATACTTAGGCGGCCCAATCCTTTAATTAACATATTTAATTACATTAGTTTAAGCCGGGATCATTATTTTGATTGACATCCTAATCATCTTTTCATTACTTCAAGAGTTTCATATTATATATAGTTCAAATAAATATATTCCACCAAGATTGTTATTTAGGGCGGGATTATAATTAAGATTGAAATCTGAAACATAATTGTATATCCGAAACATGAAATCTGAAACATTATCGTATATATGTATATATATATAATTTTTATATATTTATAGTTGACGTTGTCGTACATTTGTTATTGAAATAATGTTTTTATCATTATTATCTTTTTATTGTATTGTATAATTATTTTTTTATATTTTAGTACATTTTATATATATGTATGTATAGTAGGTTTTTTATATATATATATATATATATATATATATATATATATATATATATATTTCTTTTTATATATGGTTGTGGCTAATTGCAGGTACTATATCCGAAAATTATTGGCTATTTGCAGGTACTATATCTGAGAATTATTGGCTATTTGCAGGTACTATATCTGCGACAGGCGCAAAGCCTTCTGCGCATGCGCGTAAACTGTCACTGTCAGCGTGTTTACTGTTAAAATTTTGTTTTAAACCTCTTAAAATTTAGTTCGAACTCGTAAAGTGATGTAGAGTAAAAAATATAATCCAAATTAGTTAATATTATTAATTGTTAGAAAATTATTATCATGTACAACGTATAATACCTACATACAAGTACAAGCCGCGAACTAGCTATATGATTTAAATCTATTATAATTACGTGCCAATTTTATTTGCCTTATGTATAATGAATGATTGATTAAACAAGTCTAGCATACATTAAATGTAAGAAATTATAATCGGATTATAAGTTCATGCGCAGAAGGTTTTGCGCCTGTCGCAGATGTAGTACCTGCAAATAGCCAATAATTCGCAGATATAGTACCTGCAGATAGCCACAACCTTTATATTGTTTTAATTGTATATACAAAACATAGAAGACGCTTGTTTTTAAAAAAAACTTTTCTTTTACTACAGTTTTTATATATATATTTTTTTTTTTTATATTTTATATTTTTATATTTTATATTTTATAGTTTGTGTTTAATGGTAATAAGTTTTGTATTTTGTGTTATAGCCGTTCCGAAAGAAAAGGAAAATCATGTGAATGAATCCGATAGTGCGCCTACCATTCACGATATGATGAAGAAAGTGAATTTTCACGCTCCCGGTGATAATTATAAAACTGATGGATATGTAGTTACGCCGAATACCAAAAAACTTTTAGCAGCACATTTGAAAGTTGTCGGAGGAAATGCTAGGACTCGTTTTCCGCCTGAACCGAATGGAATTTTGCATATCGGTCATGCAAAAGCTATCAATATCAACTTCGGCTATGCCGCTGCACACGGTGGCGTTTGCTATTTGAGATATGATGATACTAATCCTGAAAAAGAGGAAGAAAAGTTCTTCGTCGGCATTAAAGACATGGTCGATTGGTTAGGTTTGTACTTTTTTTATTATAAATACCTACATAGTATATTTTTTTATCAGAAAATTGCAAGTTTGTTTGTTTTTTTAAGGATACAAGCCTGCTGCTGTTACTCATTCTTCGGATAACTTTCAACAGCTTTACAAGTGGGCTGTTGAATTAATTAAGAAGGGTTTTGCATACGTGTGTCATCAAACGACAGATGAAATGCGAGGTTTTAATCCTAAACCGTCTCCGTGGAGAGATAGGCCTATTGAAGAAAGCTTACAACTCTTTGAAGTAGTATTATTATTTCATAATTTCAACATATATAAAAATATCTTATACTTATATGCTTATCATTGTATCATTAGGATATGAAAAATGGAAAAATCGAAGAAGGTAAAGCAACTTTAAGAATGAAAACTACCCTAGAGGAGGGAAAAATGGATCCGGTCGCTTACCGTATCAAATTCACTGCACATCATCGCACTGGAAATAAGTGGTGTATATATCCAACTTACGATTACACTCACTGTTTGTGTGACAGCATAGAAAATATCACTCATTCTTTATGTACCAAAGAATTTCAATCTAGACGGTAAATAAACGTAGCTTTCATACAATCATATTTATTCTCGTACGAGTATGTGTATATTTATTGTTGGTTTACAGGTCGTCTTATTACTGGTTGTGTAATGCATTGGATATATACTGTCCTGTGCAATGGGAATATGGCCGACTTAATGTTAACTATACGGTGGTTTCCAAAAGAAAAATTGCAAAGTTAATCACCGAGGGAATTGTAAAAGGTATTTAATTCAAAATAGAATTGAAAATAGTCTAGGGTACGGTCGTTGAGAATATATTTTTATTATTTAAGATTGGGACGATCCAAGGTTGTATACGTTGAGTGCCTTACGTCGCCGTGGATATCCTTCAGAGGCAATTAACAACTTCTGTGCTGCGTTAGGAGTTACTGGAGCTCTCGGTGCTGTCGATCCGGCTATGCTAGAAGCTTCCGTTAGAGATGTCCTCAATAAAGTCGCTCCGAGGTTCGTTTCTTTGGAATGATTTGTGTGTATATGTATGTATGTATGTAATTAATGTTGAATTTTCTTTGGTAGGGTTTTAGTTGTACTGGAACCGTTGAAAGTGACTATTAAGAATTTCGCAACGTGTGGTGTGAGCAAAGTTTCAGCGCCAGATTTTCCAAATGAACCGGAGCGTGGTTCACGTTCAATAGCTTTCGATCAAATTGTGTATATTGAAGAGTCGGATTTTAAAGAAACTCCGGAAAAGGGGTATAAACGGCTTTCGCCGAACCAAACTGTTGGACTTCGGCATACTGGATTCGTCCTAAAGGTATGTTGTTATCAACAAATAAAATTAGATTTTATATGGGAATTTATTTAATGTCTAACATTTCTATTATAGTTATCAGAAATAGTTAGGGATAAAACTGGCAAAGTTACGGAACTGATATGCACTGCCGAGAATCCCAGCGATCCTGCTTTTAAACCAAAAGCTTTCATACAATGGGTATCTTTTCCGATGGATGTTGAAGTTCGGCTTTATGAACCATTGTTAGTGTTTATTTTATTGTTTTATTTATGTTTGTAACAAATGTTTTTATTCAAACAACTTTTTTTTATATTCTTAGGTTTATTCATAAAAATCCTGAAGATCCTGCTGTTGTCCCTGGTGGATTTTTAACAGACTGTAACATGAATTCTTTGAAAATTGTGAACGCCATGGCAGATGCTTCCCTTATAAATGCAAAAGTATTTGATAAATTCCAATTTGAAAGGATCGGTTTCTTTTCTTTAGATCCCGATACAACCCCGGAAAAGGTTAATAATACATTACCATATTGAAGTGATCTGGTGTTTATTGGTTTCATATTTTCATTCCGTTTATTGTTGTAGATGGTGTTCAATCGTACAGTGACATTGAAGGAGGATGCTGGGAAAGTGTGAAGGATTTTGTATTTTCATACGATGACTTAGGAAACTATGTGTTACCTTTTTATATATTTATTATAATTTTTAAAGAATTGAAAGAAATCATTGAATGATTCAAACAACAGAGTTTTATTACATTTTTAACTCGTAAAAGGTACAATAAAAACGATAACTAACTCGTTTGGGAGAAAGAAAAAGATTACACCAATAAATATTTATATCACTCATATGGAAAAAAACACAAGGTGTGAAAATGTGGATACGATTACATACATTCTAATAAGATCTTAACGACACTGGCTTCCTATTATGCCTCATTATAAAAAGTTGATATGAAAACAGACTACATACAAGTACATAGGTTTAAAGTATTTCATTGAAGTTTTTTTCGTACACCGGCAAAGACTCGTTTATTTCATTTAATATTCGCCAAATGAAATATACACTACAAAAATAGACAGTAAATTCCATGTATCTGCTGATATGTAAGTGAAAAATTAGGATTTTTTAATTAATAGAAACCTTATTGTACCGTTTGTCAGTTCAAATCATTCCCAACACTCCCGACATGATAATTTAAGAGTACTCAAACATCATTGCTGAATATTGTTTGGTTTTGGTTGCATTCCTTACGTACAAGTGATTAGCAACAATATCACAAAAAAAAAAAAAAAAAACTATAAATAATGTCATTTGACGAGTCAATTTTTACATCATTGTCATTTTTTTTTTAAATCATACAAAAAATCATGTTAAATAAACTTCAATCCGATCTACATTTTTGTCTACTTAGATTATGATTTTTCCTCTAATTTTGTATTTCCACATTTTCTAATATTAAAATAATTTATTCAAAAGGTAATCAAAGTTTAGAAATAGATAAAAAAAAATTAACTTTCAATTTATGATTAGGAGCATTATCAGTTGCAAAAAATCATGATTAGGAAAAGTTTGGACCCTTAATTCGAGACAAAAATTGGTGCTATAAGTAATTAAGTGATTATAATTTTAAAAGTATCAGGTTCAAATTTATCGAAAATATTTTCTTTATTTTTACTTTACAATCATATCTACAAGATTTATCATTTAAGGGTCAAGTCCCGCGTCACAAACGCGAGGACGACCCTGCCAAAAAATCATCAATTATCAAATCAAGAATGGGAGGCTATGTTTCTTTGATTTGACGATGCGATTTTTTTTTCATTTCAAATATAATATTGTGATTTAGGTACATTTACTTATCATAAGGCGTTTCTTTTTCTTCTTTTTTTTGTCATAACTTGAAGAGTCGAATTAACGCTTTAACCACACGAGGAGATCTTACAAGTTTGAACAGTTTCTATGTATGTTATAATACGCATTGACCTATTAAAATTTAAGACTCATTCCCTACTACCGCACATTACAAGCCGTCCACTGATTAAACTCTATACATTAATAATAACCATAAGATTTCTATAATTATCGGAATGTTGAAATTGTGAGCAGGTGTTTGATACATTAATTTTACATTAGATTTTTTTTTTTTTTAAGATTAAGAAAATAATTTACAAACTTTCGTTCAGCTTTCGTATATAAGGCTTCCATGATACAATATAGTTTTAATTGAATTTATGAAATTGCTACAATGACATACATACGTGCGTGTGTGCATGATTGCCGTAATTATTAAAAAAGATAGAAATTCCCTGGTGCTTGCAGTGGCTAACATATGTGTTGATACCAAAAATATTTTAATTATACATTATGTACATGGGTATGCTAATTTTAATATTCTGTACCTTAAAAAGAATTTCAAAGATATTTCTGAGCCCTCCTAGCGACGAAGAGAAATACAATATATAAATATTAGAGGATTTTATAAAAATAGACTAGCATTATTTGATTCAATAGAAGAGCTATGTATGTATACTATTTTATATAATAATAATATATAATATGTATCAATGAATAAACAGAGAGTATTGTTTTATAAAAATATTCAGAGAGTTAAATCAAATAAATTCACGGATAAATACTTAAATAAATTCGTAAACATCAAAAAAAGAAAAGATTCTAAATCATAAATCATAAATCAACATTGGTAGAATTAATTCGTATTACAATCTAATACCAGTAAAATATGATTGCTTCTTAACTTAACCTAACGATGACTATTTACATTTATTTTTACACATGATGCTTAGAGCACAAGTTTGGATTTCGTAGGTAACTTATATTTATTATTGCATAGATTTATAGATAGTAAACTTTCAAAATAAAAATTAACATGCAGATCTACAAAGAATTTTATAGACATAAGATTTAAAATCACAATGAAATCCAATTCGTAAAGATTGGCCGATGATTACATAATAGATGGCAGATTATTATTTAAATCATCGCCCATTTATTTTCCGACAGTGAGATAATTTACTATTTCGTTTTTTTCAGATTGAAGTAGCGAATTAATAAATACGTGCATTTAAAAGAAGACGAGAGTGTTTCCATGATATATATTCGTCGTCTACTCGACGTTACAATATATGAAGATTTCAAATGATGCAATAGCAGTATTCAAAGAGAATGTGATTGTCAGGTGCTTAGTTGATATTATTAGAAATGAAACTTACAATACAAGTATTTATATTTTGAGATTAATCATCGATGTAAAGATTTGACATGGTCTTTAATATATATATATAATATAACAACTAGAATCTATGATCAATATATAGACTATATCAATCATTTACACACAACTGGAATGGAACGATTTCAAATGGATTCAATAGTATGCTTAGTACATACATACACATATGTAGATAGATTATTTGAATATCAGATATTGATCGCATATTTATCATTATTTTAATATACACAACCACATTATAAAATAGTTATTAAAAGTGGAAGACTAGTTCAGAAACAGTATAGAAATGTTTTTCAATATTTAAATATATGTATGCATACATATGTTAAACATTATAACGAGGCATTACATTGACTTGCATATACTCTATGCATTGTAACTGTACAATGCACTTTCCGCGGAAGAGTTTCGGTGAGGCGATGAATGTTAGCCAATGTAAACACGCCATTAGAATGTGAAACGCGTGAAGAAATCCATCCAGTTGTACATGTAAAGCAACTATGAAATATCATAAGTTATTTAACATTTTATAAATTATTGAAATTTAAGTTTCACTCTTATTATATTATAATAACATGACAATAAAACGTTTAAATTTTACGCTATGAAGCAATACAAAAATCATATATGTACGTCGCAAAATATGTCAGAAGCTCAAAATAAAGTTAAAAAGCTGAAAACGTGCGTACAAAGCTGCCGCAAAATAGAAAATATTTTTTATTGTATATTACAGAGGTAGGGGCGGAAACAATTAGATGATTAGTAATTTGAAAACGAATGTTTTAATGTAAATATAAATATTCACTAAATAAAATCCAACTATATAGTAGTACAGCATTATGCCACAAAGTAATTTTCTGAAGATTAGGGCGAAATCACACAGAGAAGAACGGCACGTCGTGTGCTTGGCTCCCCACTGTGGGGGTTCTCCTACATTTCTTCAAATATTTGATACACCGTTATCGATCACTGTTAAGCAAGGATACAATTTTACCGAAAACACTCCGGGGGGTGATTTTCCGACGGTGTGTGTTGGGCATGCCACATTTTTTTCGCATTTTTAAAAATATCTACATAAAAGAAACCATGTGCCGTGTCCCTTGCTGTGTTTTCGCTCTTATCGGAATATTGTTCGTTGCTTTCATTAAACACGGTCTCTGAAATTCATTGAATACCCGTTCAGATGTTATCTTCCAATTCCCGAATAGTCTGAGGCTAATGAATATAAATTCTATTCCTCAAATAGCCACACCGAAAGACATTGCACACTGATAAATCAGGCAAAGCACGGAGACGAGATATAAATATTGGGAATTTCCATTCAGAAAGTCCAAAAAAATATTGAGGTTATGCCGAGAAAACAAATCCATGTCCAAAAATGTATCAAGGTTGTCTCTACGTCTTTTGGAGTTTTTTTTTATTGTAATATAACTTAACTAAAGCATCATATCATATATATAATAGTGCTATTCTGTGTGTCTGTGTGACATAACGCTCGCCGTACTATTAATAGTGGTTTCAATTCGACTTCGTATGTAAAAAGACTGCCAACAAAACGTACAAATATAATACGAACATAATAACAGATCGACAAGAAACTTCTATATATACTGATTGCTACCAATGTTTCCTCTAGGCAAATTAGTCTCTGAGCATTTAGTGCCATCTATTGAAAGTTTATTTGATTAATTTTTCTATTGGTGTTTTATATATTTTTACCATTTTATTTCATACTAAAAAATTAAATATATTTAAAAGGTATTTGAAAAAAATACGACCGCGTGCGGATTGAATACAGGACTGACACATTTCTTTTAATTTTTTTTAAATTAATAGCTTAATATGCCATAACCCATGCGATGGTATTACAACGGGCACAACACTAGTGTAACATAACTTTCAAAAAATGGCTAGTATTCTTTTATCAAGTCGGTGAATATTACATTTAATGTGCTCGTTTCCAAAAAACTGATAATCTAATAATTTTCGCCCCACTCTGTACGACTATATTAATATACATATACATAATGCTGCTCACTACAATGAAAAAGAAAAATAAGGACAACGAAAAGACTCTTAAAGTCACATGAAAACTAGTGACAGTATTCTCACATCATTGTCTTTCTTATACCGTACATGTTGAATGTCGGTGTACCTTAAGTTTATACAATATTATAGTTAATAATACAATAATTTAATTGAACACTAACATGACCACATGTGATCAATCAAAAAATTGATAACAATAGTATCGTATTGTAGCCGTATATGATAAGAAAAAAATAGCATAAATTTAACTATGCCACATAGTATACGAGTACGCCATATAATTTACATATGTTTTCAAATTTACAATTTTTTTTTAGTAGTATATATACTTGTTTGCCTTTTTTTCCACTATATATATATATATGTACAAGCTATGATTTTTTATATAATTTTCAACATTGGACTATACAGATTTTCAACGGTATTATTAAGCATGGCTGTTTCAAAAAATATATCATATAATATTAATAAATATAAAGTGGAACATTAAATAGCGTAACTTTTTTTTTCAATTGTGATAAAATTCAGTAAAATCTATCGTATGCATGAATGGAATTAAAAAATATTGTATTTTGTAACAGTCAATATTTTTCTTTTTTCTAATCGGAAAATTACACATCTTTTGAGTCTTCTTAAAGTCTAAAATATCACTCTTTCATGTGAGTAAATTGTCTTATTAATAGAAGAATATATATTTGATTTTATAAAAACTGATTAGGCAATGTGAGATCCATATGGCTAAGGCAGCCAGATTAGTTCAAACAACAGTCTCTAAATCCTCAGAGGCCACTTGAAAGTTTTCTTGACCTGAAATTCGAAATGGCGATTAATTAACATAAATCCAATTATATGCAATCAGCGATAAAGTGTAGAAACAATAACCCACTTTCAAGATAAGCGGCAAGGTCATGGTCTTCGGCCAAAAGTGCAAGATGACGAGGAGTATGTCCTCGTAAATCTGTTCTTAATAATGCAGCTCCACCTGCTACTAGAAGACAACAAACTGCTCTGCGTTTGTGAGCTGCTGCTTTGTGAAGGGCTGTCTGTCCTCTGTTATCACACCAAATAGATTAATACTCATCTTAAGATCAACACAATCAAACTTAAACGGTTAAAACTGACTTGTCGTTATCTTGCATGTTGAGAATGGCCGTAGGTGCACACGCTATGAGATATTTGACAATATCTTTGTGTCCATAGCGAGCTCCGATATGTAAAGCGGTTTGACCTGTTGAATCGATGGATAAGAGAGAGTAACCTGCTGCGTGTAGTTCTTTCAACTGAAAATTTAATAGTTTATTTACATATATATTCGAATAAATAAAATCGAAATTGTATTCGTATTTCGTTGTCATGGTTTCGGAAAAAAAATTAATACTAAATGTGCTCTGGTAGAATATGGAAATCGAAATAAAGCTGCAATAATGTCCCAATTTAAACAAATTGCAGACTTATCACCAGAGATCGATTTTGCACGGATGCTTTTAAAATAACATTGTAATAACTTGAACACAGGAGGAGTGTTGCCCTCACCAAGTTCTTGTTTACAATATTTAGGGGCTATATCTCCTGTCCGTCTATCCTGGCTGAGTTGGGCCTTCATGCTCCGGAGAGTGTGATATGGACCCGCCATCGTCCCCTTTTTCACACTCCTCTGGCTAGAACTGTGGCTTTTAGTTATTCTCCCATTCCTCGTGGCCTCCGTTTCTTTAATTCACTGGATGGTGCCATTGACATTTGTCACATCTCTCTTCATTCTCTGCACCACTTCCTAAGTTATGGAAGTCGCGACCATTTAGAAAGGTTGAGTTAGTTTATGTAGTTATGAATTTATTAAGATTTTTTTTTCTATGTCATGTTTTATTTATTTATCTTTTCTTTATTTAAGTATTTTTAATTGTAAAATTTCATGTACTTTTTTCCTTTTGTCCTTTCTTAATCTTTTCAGCACACTCGTCGCTTTGCAGAGCAATCTGTTAGACGAGTGTGCTTGATTAATTGATGTTGTATAATAAAATATAAAAACAATAGACCGCTCCATTGGTGTTCAAAGCAAGAGGACAAAAAAGCATGGTTTTTCTAAGTATTTGACAATAGTGATCGGTTTTTGTGCGAAAAGCATCCACCCAACGCCGATCTTTGCCTATCACCATTGTATTCGAAGGATATGTATTAGCTTTTAAACTTTGTAATGTGAATTATAATAAACAAAAAAAAATGGATACATATATTAGAGCAGAGATTAATCAATCTTTAATAAATTTGACCAGTAGCGGCTCGTGAAAATTACCAGTGATACTAGGAGGCTGCAGCCCATATTGACGAGCCGCTACTGAATTTGACCCACTGAATTCGAATATGATATTGATTTTTGTTGGTTCGCTCTTGTTTATGAGATATGAGCGTTTAAAAATGTGCGCAATGTTTACAGTTTTTTGGCTTCTGCGGTCTTTAAATTAAAATCTAGTATTTATTGCTGTACTCAATGAGAGTAGTGGAATCAAGTCATATGTTTTTTCAATTTATTGTGATTTTTTACTGCTTGAAATATTTTTTTTCTGTGATAATATGCGTTTATTTCACTACGTTTATAAGGATTGGTTTTCTCATCTCCACTCCGCTAAGTCAAAAACGTGATTTTTTTTTAAAACTATTATACATGTATATATGTATGTACATATAATCAAACTAAACCGAGTGTATTTGATAATTGAATATAAATTAAAACCATAATTTGCATTTACCATTTTTAAATCGCCAATCTTGGCTGCCTTCAAAACGGCATCAGTTGTTTTTTCCAAAAGGGATCTGAAAAATCAACAAAGAGGAGTTAATATTTTACGTGTTTTATATTACTGATTAGTTCATAATTAATTTGCAAAATTAATACTATAAATAGAAGGCGACTTATCTTATAAATAAACACAAACACCCGTTTTTCAATTTAATTTTGACTATTGTAACGTGGGGTGAAGTGGGTGGCTTTGACTGAACAGGGAAAGACCAGCAGAGATGGGAGTCTAAAGGAAACGACAGTTCTCAGAGAAAGCTGTGGTCCGACTCGACTTCCGAAGAAAAGGGCGCTCCTTTTATAGCTGAGAAAGTAGCGGTACTTTCTCCCACTCCCCAGCATCCGAGGGCGGGGGTAGTTTTCCCCCCACTCCCTCGGCTGCGGGGGCGTACGTTACACTATCATGAAGTATTACATACATTTGTATGTAATACTTCAATTAACTAAATAATTATTAATTTTAATTATTTCATAGCCCAAAGATTTTTATTATAAAATGATACTTCATCTACATAATTGCTGGAGTCTGAAAACCAATATTATTTATTTTAACTTTGCATGACACAAGATAATATGGTCCCGTAAAAAATATACGTAGAATCTCAGTAACCTTACTTTGAATTTTGAACGTCAAATAGTAATAACAAGAACATTCATCACATTGCTCTAAAAGCGAAATTGTATTTTAAATATGTATATTTCTATTAAAACAACAACTACAAAATGAAGAAGTGCTACGTACAAATAATAAAAAGTCTAGAGTGATATGTGCTTTTACCTGTATCCAAATACATCGTGCTCTATTCCAAATAATCGTTCATGTATGCTGCATGCAATGGAAGCAGTAGAAAGTGCAGTAAATTGAAAATAGTGAGTTATAATTAATCCAAAGTGGAAGTCTTTAAATTGTCATCCACCTTTAAATTACTATATCAAAAGCAAATTAATAAAACAGTGCAAATGAATATTAAAAAATCACGAAGATAATATTAAAAAGGTGAGTTCTAGATTTTTGGTATATGTTAATGTGTTAAGATTTTGAATTTTAGTAAATAAGAACATTCAACCACTCAATGAAAAAAATAAAAATAAAGCATGCACTTTGTTGTAATGAAGTTTTAGTATTATAGTGCAATGTTAGTAGTAAATTAATGCATATTCGTGTAGTAAAAATGTATACTTACGATTTGAAATGACTCATTGTATCTCGGAGGAGGAAATCTTCTTTAGCATTCCTCGGTGGGGGACTGGAACATATTTGAGGCACTGAAGGAACAATGGGGGTTTCCAAGGTAGGATGACTAAGCCCACCGGGTGGAAGTGGAGATTGCGGAGTGCCGGGAGATAAGAGTTCTGAAGTTTTGGCGGGACTGCCCAAGCCGGATTCGCTGAAACACCCTCAAAATGAGTACAAAACCACACGTTTCCATTTCGAACACTCGAACAGTTTCGTTACCTATTATGAGATTCTGGAACATCCAAGGAAACGCCTGCACTAGGAGTGTCCATACTATGCGATATATCGAGAGATATTGATTGTCCCGTGGTCGTATCGAACGACATCGGACCAGCCGATGACTCCGATGGACCCGTATTCGTCGTTTCAGTATCGGGAGTCAACGGGGCTACTCCGGTGTCGAGGATAAACAAGCACTCGTGACCGATATCCGACACATAGTGTAAATTCTCTTGGGCACGATCCACACGGAAGAAACGCTCTGCGGTGCATGCTAGACAAATTGACCCAAGGATTTAGCTAATGATAAAATAATAATGCAATACGAATGTGTGAGAGGTATTTACAGTCAACGAAGCACCAATCTGCTGAGAGTGAAGGAAGATTTGGATTGTCCTTCACCAGGTTGTTTACAATACCTCTCACTTGTTCCAAGTCGGCGACTGGATTTACTTCAATGTTTCCAATACATTCAGCTGAAACGATGTATTACATAAAATACAAATCAAACTGATTCGATGTACTGTCTGTGATTAATGTAAGGGAAGCACTACGATATTACATTAATCGGATTACGACAGTCTTTTGTGTTGTATGCTATAAGTTATCATTTGTATATAGGCAACTAGACCAACATATTATAAATACTAGTGTTTTCCAAAGTACGGTATGCAGTCGTATTATCCAATAGACAAAAAAAAAATCAATAGCATACCATTCATTGACATGACCCAATACTCGGCAGTTTTTTTTGTATTAAAATTCTAATACAACTAGTTTTTCCAAATATTTAATTTCTAAACTTGGCTACGTTGCCATGAAAATTGTATTCAAACTGATTTTCACAACTTCAAATGCTGATCAACCACTACTTATCTGAAGTTTTCAAGTATCTTTAATCTTTAAGTAATTTTAGTCAGAGTTTTAGTATACATATACATACATATTACCCAGCAGCATAGATTGGAGGTTGTATTAATGCTACCACCGAGAGGTTGCTGAGTTTGATCCCGTGATTTATCAAGAGTATTATCTGTAGTGCTGCTAGTCAGACTTGGATATTTGTGACTCCAAATTGATCGTTTCCTGTCAGAGTTTGCCAATTTATCTGATTTCATTGTTGAAATGGTTCTTCATCAAATTTTCAAAAACCATTCTACCCACTATTTGAATACGATTTCAATAATTTATAATCTATAAATTTATATATGTACAATGAACAAGTTTAATATTATAGATGTGGCTCAGGGGCAACCTGATAATGGTGTCTTGGGATAGTATAAAATTGGGTCCATCGGCTATGCCGCCTTTCTCAAGTATAAATAAATAACTCCCATTAATAAAATGTATGCCTCTAATTGGATGCGAATAAGTTGTATGTTGGAAAAACACTATTATGTATACAATAGAATGGCCCTTAAAATATATGTAATTTTTCATGAATTACCTGCTTGTTTCAACAATTCCTTATCATAATGATGTTGTTCATATTCCGACATTGTAATAAGATGAATTGAAAATTTCAGATGATCTAACGTAGTTTGTCTGCAATGAAAAATAATAACATCAATACAAGCACTGGAAAGAATTAGCCGGAGTCCAAATGAAATTTCTACGTACTGCACGTTGACTCTTCCCGGTTTTTTCTTCGCCAGCATCGTGGCTTGATTCAGTCTAGAGAGCGTTATGATAGACGGTGCAAGTTTGCAAGCTTCACCATCGACCTGCATCGGAATTGTTTTCGAAGTAACAATCTTGGCCGTTCGGCATTGAGTTATACAAGTGCCGTGACCTCCAGCCTGAAGCAATGGCTGTGAAGTGAAATGTCAACATTGAGCCAACGTTAATATCGAAATTATCCATCATTAACAACAATGTCTCACCAGTTGATATGTAGTCAAGCCAACGACTTCGATTAAACCGTCTTCGGTGGATGGATCCGTAGTGCCACCTGACCTGTTCCAAGGATGAGTGCCTCCGCCGTAGCTGTGTCAAGTAATGATTGCATTATTATTGCGCATTGATGATTCGTAATGTGATGATGTGATTGAGAACACGTACCTGGGTATATTTAAGAACACGATGGCATGAACTCTATGCTCTTTCAACTTAGGTGTAAGATCACGACCGTCACATTCTAATGTGACTAGTTCTGCAAGGCCTTTCCATTTTCGTTGCATTAAGTCTTTGCCACCGGCTGTTCCATAAAAGAGTTTGTTGCGAATCCTCGAATTAAATTTTTCAGGATGCGCCTCTGTAATTAAAGACAGTTTAAACATTAAACTATTATTCCTATTGGTCAGCTAAGTGTAACTTATGAAAAAGTTCTATGACTTATAGGAATCGAGATCTAGAGATCGCCAATTTCCAAGTCGACCTAAATGAGGTGTAGATGTTGGCAAATCAGGTTAGATCAAGTTGAATTTCTACATACATATGAATTGGTTCGGTGATTATTAGATAACCTCAAAAGCTTGTACTTCAATGTAAGTTTTGTATTTTATTAATTCGTAGTATTTTCAAGCGTTCAGACACAAAATATATACATATGTAAAATATATATTAGCCAGCAGTATGGCTCAATGGTTGTGTTTATGTTTAGCACCGAGAGGTTACCGGGTTTGATCCCGTGCTAATCTTTAATACTGCTCGTCAGACTTGGATATTTGTGATCCAAGTCGATCATTTCTTATCCATGTCGTATAGCGAGCCGCCACAAGAGTTTGGCAATTTATCTGATTTCATTGTTGAAACGGTTCTTCCATCAAATTGGCAAAAATCATCCTACACGCTGTCACAGTTATCTGAATTTGATTTATGTATAATATGTAAAAAAATATATATAAGTCTAAATCCATAGATGTCGATATGGATTAATTAAATCCGTCAAACTTGATCAAACTTGTGGCTCGTGATATGCAATTAAATAGATTTGTACTGGGTGTGTTTGTAACTTCTAGATTGGAGGTTAATTGTCGTCTAATCGAAAGCTTTAACGATAATTTTTTTTATTGTATATTACATATATAAAAAGGTATGTTCTAATATATTTAATTAAAATTTTACCTAAAATATAATTATTTTTGTAGAAATTTTGATTGGAATATCCACCCCCCGAATTTGATATTTTTTGTAAAAATTAAAAATTTCAACAAGGTTTTTAAAGTAGATCTCCACTGAATTGTGCCATTATTTTTATCAATTATTAAAGTCGAACTATTAAACTATAAGAAACTGCAAAAATTTGCGGCCAAAAATTGCCGCAAAGTCTTCATTTTTTACGCTAAACTTGTATCGTTATTTTGTCAATTGCTACACCGATAAACAAATTTTGACTTTTTTTTTTGTATCATCATTGAAACGTTACTTTTTTTGCCATTGATTACGAATATTATAATTACATATACATACATATATGAATCGTATAGTTTTTCTATGCAAAATCAAATCTGTGCGGAAGTAATCTATCACTTTCGGTATGTATTAAAATCTTTATGGCTTTGTATTAAAATCTCACAATATCTTTTTGAGATATACACAGTGCCGGCCTTACACCCGATGGGGCCCTCGGGCAATTTTTTCTAAACACCCTTAGAAAGAACTTTCGCCTTTGGCGCTCTAATCTAAAATTTTGAATGGCTTTTGGCGCTCTAATTTTTAATTTTAAAGCGCCTTTGGCGCATCGTTCGACGCCCTAAATTATTTGGCACCCTCGGGCACTGGATATACATAGTGTTTTTAAAACAAAGTGAGCCCGTGTCTAGGCAGATCTGCAAACGCATAGATACTTAGGCGGCCCAATCCTTTAATTAACATATTTAATTACATTAGTTTAAGCCGGTATCATTATTTTGATTGACATCCTAATCATCTTTTCATTACTTCAAGAGTTTCATATTATATATAGTTCAAATAAAGATATTCCACTACATAAGATTGTTTTTAATATATTGACTAGCGAAAACTTTTAACCAGGAGATGTTTGACTTAAATTTAGTGTTGGGTCAAAATGTTCTAGCAAAAACATAAAAATATTCTAAATATATGTAGTACCTCGAGCTTCGTGAAATTCTAGTGCGATGTGTGCATCAACACCGAACGAAAAGTAGTTATTGACAACGTTAAGTGGCAGATCAGGTTTTCCCGGCTGTTCCGTGTCCGTAGCACCAGGATTAGGTTCAACTTTCAACTCCCACCTATCCAGTAGGACAGTGTCACTGTCTCCGATATTAGCTAGAATCTTCGATATAGGTTCATCTTCGTAGCCCTACAAAAGTGGAACGAATTAGCATTGTGTAAAATAAAAATAAGCACGTTCACAGGGACAGTACTTACGCCACCCCAACCCAAGGCTCGAGCCAAGTCATTTCCGGTCCCGAGAGGAAGTACGCCAACAGCTGGTGGAGGGTGAAGTCCAATTCGATCGAGCACGCTAAGCACCCAACCCACAGTTCCGTCACCACCACATGCTAGCACCCTCATATTGGGAACCTTCCTGAATAGTTCCAATCTAAAAAAAAACATATAAAATTGATTAAAGCTACAAGTAAGGTGAAGGGGGGGGGGGGATGTAACATATCACTAGTTATAAATATTTAATAACGAATTAGGGAGAGAAATACACCATTGCTATTGGTCGACTTAGATGTGCTGACCAATAGAAATTGCGTATTTTGAGGTTCTTATCAAAATTTTTCGACCAATAGCCAAAAGCATTGCTTGGTAATTGCGTTAATGCGAACTAGCGAGAGATCGCCAGGTTTGATCCCGTGGGCTGACTGTGATTGAAAAGCATTTATTCTGATTATAATCTATAAGAGGGCTGGACACCAGCGCCTTGTCCATACAAACGTATTAGACTTCTCTCTTCCTCAATTATGGCAATAGAGAAATTATTTTTTAATATGCTATGGATATCCGCCATTGGGTTGCATCTATGGTTTTATTTTTTTTATTAGTTATTTTTATAGAAGCTAGGAGCCACCAAACATCTATAAAATCGCCTCTTTTTTACACCCACGAAAAGAGTCCAGCGTGCTTATTTAACGGTCGATTTAAAAAAAAATACGCGCATAGTTGTACAGAAAATATCTTTCTCATACCGATGATGAAATTTTTTAAAAATTGGTCCAGTTTCGGAGGAGGAAATAGGAGAATACAAAACCTCGATTTTGTCAATTTAAAATACGTTTTATCTGGTCGAAGCGCAACTGTCGCATTCACTCAATATATATATTGATATATATTGTCGCATTCACTTAATATATATATCGAAGAAAGGAACGGCAACAAAATTAAGGTTTCGGGTGTACAGCCCTCTTAATGCTGCTGGTCAGACTTGTTGATCGTTTCCTATCAGAGTTTCCTAATTTATCTGATTTAATTGTTGAAGCGGTTCCTCCATCAAATTGGCATAAACGATCCTGGAACCCACTATGTCACCACTATTTTAATACTAGTGCTGTGCCCGCCGATTTCAACGGGTGGTTTCGGAAAGGAATTGATACACGGTTTAAAATGAAGTTATATGTCATATATAAATATAATGTAAGGTAATTTTTGGGCACGGGCGTAGGTATTAATAGTAAAAAGTAGAGTGCGTGCATTACACGCTCACAGATCCAACCCGTTCACCCGTTCGAAATGATGAATGAATGTATGTGTGTACGCTTACGTCACTCGGCCTGACGTCACACATGTCAGACGCTTCACACCCCTCCCCCCACTTCCCCGCTACCCCCCTTTCCCACGCCTCGACTACTTGAACCCGTGGACCATTTAACTCTGATTAGCTGTGTGTTTCTGTGACTCTGATTGGCTGCCTCTACGCGTCCGCCACATACCCACAAATATACATACATCACGTCCGTTTTTATATATGTTATTAAGATTTTAAAAATTCATTATACAAAATTCTCGGTAATTTTCTTATATATAGTATTTGTATTATGCTTATATGTCTGCTAACTGTGGCTAATACGTAAATAAATAAAGTCGTCGACTTCCTCACAGTTTTTTAGAGCGCTAGACTTTATGAGAGTCTCAAATCTGTTAACGAATAGGATTTTTGTTTTAATTTTGTTTATCTGTAGACCCAGGTGTCTACTCTCTGTCTCTATTCTACGAAGTAGTTCAGACATTTCATCCTCATTATTTGCCATTAACATCGTGTCGTCTGCGAATCTTATGTTAGAAATGTTTCTGGCGCCTATTGTTATTCCACCATCCCATCTGTCGAGTACTCTTCTCGTTATATACTCCCCATATGTATTAAAAAGCTTTTCAATATATTTGAATTTAGCTAGTGGATATTTAATCTTCAATTGAAGTGTTTATTTTCAAGAAATTGATCCGGCAAAATGTTTCCGCCTCGCCCTGTGTTTTGGGATGTGGAACATTTGTTTGCCTATCAACGCAAACTCATTCGCCATACACTTCAAAAGAATCTAGTTTAATAAAAATTATGTAATTCTACCGACGCTTTAAGGATTTCGAGAGTCGAAGCGAGTGGGAGTTTTTTTTATTCTTTCTTCGAATCGAAACGAGCGATAGAAGGTCGCGTCTGTCATCTTTGCAAACACGTCGGAATTTCATTCGTATTAATTAGGCTTTTTTCGAGCCGAATCGTAAAATGATAATTACCGGGAGATTCGAAGCGGAATGAGGAATTATTGCTGAGATTATTTTCCTAGCGTTTGCGTAGACGTTTCAAAGGCGAGCTTTCACCGCTTTTCAGGCGGAAAAAAGAGGAAAGGAATAAAGCGGAAAATGACTGACCGCCACGATAAGTATTTTACCTTTCAAGCCTTTTTGAACTTTCTTTTCTTAATTGCAATGTTCCCCTTTTTCAAATAGAAATAAGCTTTTTTTCACAGAACTCAAGTTTCTTTTGACAATTTATCCCTTTTCCCTCCAGCAATTCGAATAAATTGCGCAAGAACACACATAATTATTATACGCAAGTATATACATACATACAAATACAACTCAAAGGTCGTTTTCTTCTGTCGTATATACATATATTTAATACACCATAAAGGTTGAAATGGGGCCTTAAAGCCGAAATTGCTCTCATGGTACAACATTTTCCAACGTGTATCAAGTTTCGAGAGCATTGGTGTAAATACCACTTATGAACGTGCCCTCAGCAGAAAATTTTGATAGACTATTATATACTACAAACGTTTCACATAAAAATATGACATTTCTCCCAATAATTGGATCATTCATATATAGCCAGCAGCATAGCTCGGTCGTTAAGCTACTGCTTAGCGTCGAGAGGCGCCGGGATCGATCCCTGGGTCCGGGCCTCGAATGAAAATGAATTTTTCAGAGTATTCTGTTGGTTATACCTGGATTTTTGACTTCAGGTTGATCGTTTTCTATCAGAGTTTGCCAATTTTCTCTGATTTCATTGTTGAAACGGTTCCCGGTAAAAAAATTGGCTAAAAGTCCCTCCTATATGATATGTCACCTATAATTTGTTATTAATTAATGTACAATAAATAAGTTTGAGTACAAATTGATAGATGTCTCATTGATTTACGAGTTTTACAGTGTCTCGTAATTCAGTGATTTTTATAAAAATGCTGAATTGTAATTTGTAAATTTGTAATTGGCCAGGAAGGCCTTACCTGTAAGGCCTTCCTGGTATATATGTAAAATAAAATAAAAATAAAAATAAAATACAGTGTAATTTCATCGACTTCATTTTAAAGGAAAAACTGTTCATACTATCCAGAACTGCAAGGCAAAAGCTCGGCACGGAAAAGACTACTTCTATTCATAATATACAACAGCAGTTCAGATAAGTTTTAGCCGAGTGCAAGGCAAAATCGGCTTATATGCAAATTACATAGCGCGACGATATGGCGCAATATTGTGACAATATGATACTTCCGAAAATATTCATATACGCATGCGCACTTGCACTCGCTGCTATGGGCGAAAACACATAGCGATGCACGTGGCACGTGTTTTTTTAGATACTTTAAAACATGCGAAAAAAATGGGCCAGGCCTTGCACATATTCATGGAACGCCCAGCACGCCCCGCCCCAAATTGACCCTCTGGAGTGTTTTCGGTAAAATTGTATCCTTGACAGTGACCGATAACGGTGTATCCCATATTTGAAGAAATGTAGGAGACCACCCACAACGGGGAGCCATGCACACGATGTACCGTTTTTCCCGGTGTGATTTTGCCCTATGTCATGCGTGAATATTTTCACAGTGGCCAAAGAAGCCCGGTTTGCTTGATACGTTACCGTAACGGTTACGGTGACATGTACTGCTGTATAGTGTTGTTGCGTAGGGGTGGGTTCAGGATCCAAATGAAAGGCTAAATTCCCTTCACAGCATTTATTTTAACTATTCCGGAGGTCCACACGAAACCACCGCTCAATCCAGAATACTTGATCTACCGTTTGTACTTCCTTATAAAGGACAAGTTGCCTAGCATAGCGACCCCGATCCGTTGGCGTGTCTATTGTCTAGACACGTAAGTTTATTCGCACTCACCCCGTTCTGTGAGAACCCCAGCGAATCCTTTGTTCGGTCACTTACTGAGTCCCGTTAGCCTAATCCGGGGTTTCTATTGTTTACCCACGAATGCACTTAGACAGTGGATACTATCTACCATGTTCCCACATTACAGTATGACTAGATTTTGATGACTACTGTTGTTGCGTCAACGCCATGTAAGATATGAACTTGTTCATATAGAATGTACCAAAGAATAGTTTTTGTACTGCTGGTTATGTGGAGTTGCTGGTACCTACTGTGCTAATATGAATATACCATTATCGGTAAGAACACACTTTAAAGTGCGGCACGGCTCACTAAGGTTGGACTTCAGCTGTGATAGACGTGTCTTCATAATCGTACGATCTTATTATTTCGAAAAGTTTCTCCTACTATTCTTCAAATATGGGAATCACTTTCAAGCCTTTGTCAATTAAGGATAAAATATCACCGAAAACATTTCAAGGGATGAGTTTTGGGAAGGATCGCGATGGTATATATGTATTATATATATACATACATATATGTATATATATGTAGGTAAAAAAACAACACGTACCGCGTAGCACTCTGTCTGCATCTTAACAGTTCTCAGTTTTATTAATCATCGAGTTTCAACTTAAGCTTACGATGAGTATAAAAATTCAATACTTAATATTATGTTCTATTTCTTTGTCTGAAAAACAATCAAATTAATCTCGGATTTGAACTCGAATTAAATACAGGATTAATTGCTTTTTTTTTTACTTTTTTGCGAATGTCTATAAATTGTAACAAAATACTACATACAAAGTACCTACGACAGTTATTTTACGTAAAAGTTTTTAGCAAGTGGTTTTTTTAATCATTGTAATTCGAGGCAATAAATTTAACAGAATCCGCGTTCAAAACTTTGAAATTTAAAACGGATTGTAGTTGGTTTTTATTTTTCAGACAGTAATTGTGTCCGAAATACGCCAAAAACGATATTTACGAAGCGGATAATACGCAAGATAATCCGATTACTGGAAATATTGCGAAATTTTACTTTTTAACTCGACACAAAACAGCAAACAAATCCGATGAATGTTTAATATTTTTTGTGACGATGAGATGATTTTGACGCGCTATATTTGTATATTATATATTTCATTTTACAGAAATTAAGAGAGACACGTCATTTTATAACAGACGGGAACCTAAGAATGCACTCAGCCTCGTCCTTTCACTTCAAGAGCATTCAAACTGAATAGCAATTAGTCAACAATAGCGAATTATGAAAATGTTATAACGGAGCCAACTATTTTATAGTTAAACAGTGAAATATGCTCTTTAGCAATTAGCATTTTCATCTTGGAAAGGATTTTAAATGGAAAAGATGCAAAAAAACGGCAAAAAACTCTCTCAGCTGGCACTTACAGCTTTAATGCATATTTAAAGCGGAAAAGATCTTTTGAAAGGCGAAGAGAAAAGCATACAAGTTGCACTGCCCTCTCCGTGGAAAGTCAGTTTTTCTTCTTGGATTTTTCGTCCTAACAACGTTTACCCAGTCGACAATCTTAATTAAGGTCCTTAATATACAACATCCCTCGGTTCCGCGGAACCGAGTGGCATAAAATATTCGCGTCGGGTAGTTGCCCTGTGCACGACTTGAAAAATTAAACAATGAATAATTAGTTAGTTTGTTAGCCGCTTCGGCTTTTAGGAATTGTAAATACGTATACCCAAAACGCAAATTTTATAACACTATATTAACGAAGGAAACTCCACTTGAAAATACGCAAACGTTTGAACGCTTAAAGAAACAAATTATATAACGGAAATAATTAATCTATACAGTCAAGTCTACTTGATGTAATAAATTCATGAACGCTTACATATTGAGTTTTTGTGTTAATTTCGACCGGAACTCGTTTCGACATTATCGCAAATCGGCATTCATCAAAATGACCTATTCACAATTAGCAACAGTCAACTATGTACTGTTCTATCACGATAAACGATAAGTGACCCACTTCCAAATTTGGGGATATGAAATTTTTATACGTTTTTTATAATTGGCAGTATTTTATAATATTAGTTGACAGTGTAGATAGCAAATTAAGCAAGCATGCAACTTAAATTATTTATTTATTTGTTTAAGCTTAAGTTTGGACTATTGTGGATAATGCGCCACAATGGTCGAAAAATTGCATAGAGATGAGCAAAATAAAAAAAATATATACATGTGTATGTATATACACAGACAAAAATACATTTATACATAATTATAAAAAAGAATAGCATTATAATAATAGCAGATAAAGTAAAAATATCAATTTATAAAATACAAAATAGGGAATGGTCTTGCATCTACAGCCAGCACCAATATATGTATGTGTAAGAACCAGCCGCAAATACAAAATATCCCTGCGAGGTCCAAATGGAAGAGAGAAAATCATTATTCCACTCACGTATCACATTAAATTATGAAAATAATGATAAGAGCAGGCTACCAGACAAACAGGTTAAAATAATCTCTGATAACCTACGCTCACTAAGGTGGAAAATATAACATTCAGGCTAGCAGTAAAGATTTCGTTGAGAAGTCGGATAGCTCTTGGATAAAGAACTGTGCCGGCAGGAGGTACAACCAAATCAAATGATGGAGTCGGTTAAATATCAAAGCGATCGAAAGAGTGGAAGTGGTTCAATATCAGCTCATACATATTGGGCCATGTACACACAGTCAGTAAAACTAATAAAAATGTTGTAAAAAAATGGTCATGGTAAGCATGGTACTGTTGCGTAGGGGTGGGTGGAGGATCCAAGTAAAAGGTCAAAGTCGTTTCACAGCATTTATTGATGATTAAGGAGATACACGCACTGGCAGTGCTCAGTCCAGAATGACATGATATCGCCTACGTACCGCCTTATAAAGGGTAGATCTCTCAGGACGTCTAATCTGTTTATCTATTGTATAGTCACGTATTCGGATATGTCTATAGCCTATATGCACTTAGAGTCTAGATATAATCCTTGAAACCAATTATCCCGGTCGCACGGTATGCACTTAGTTAATCCGTTAACAGATAATCCTTACACAGGGTTCGGGGATGCGCCTCGGATTAATCCGTTTGCAACTACTCGGCGGCTCTTTTTAGTATAGGTAACAATACCAGGAAGAAGATGAAGATGATCGATCTAAATTTCACTATAGTTTTGATTCATTGATGAATGCAAGACCTCCATAACCATTATCCTCAGATATGAAGCAACATAAAACTTTGAGTGAACTAAAAATATATGTGAGAGATAATGAGAACATATAAAGCAAATTTTATAAAATATAGAGTGAAAAAAGAAAAAGTTATAGGCTTTTTAACAATTGAAATCTGACATGGCGAAAAGTGAGATAAGTCTAAACAAACGCTGGATAAACGTCAGGCACTTATTCGTAGGAGAATTTTCAAACGCATCTAATACGATATTTTTTCTTCATCGTAATGGCGGAGGATACATTTACTTGTATTGATGACCAAAATGAGCAATATGGCAAAGTATGAAAACGATCTGATATGAGGCAAATTTTTTTCAGAATTGTAATCGTAATTCAGCTTTAAAAACAGAAGAATTAGCTTTAAAAACGCTATTATGCATTCCACTTATTGTAAGAGTGAATTTGAAACCGAATTAAACTTAAGCTCAATATACTACTTAAATTAAATCGGCAAAAGTGACTCACCCTGGACCCGGTCCTCCTTGGGTCAAATCGAACACCTGCCTCGGATTCAGCAACCACTGGAACTTTTGCAGAAGCTTGGCTCCTTGATTGCCACCACTCTTCGGATTGATGAAAACAATAACCGGTGTCACGTTGCTTGTCGGGATCGGCTTTATCACGAAAGTCTTCTGCTCACCCTTGGACTCCTTCGGCTTCTTCTTGGAGCCAGACTTCTTCTTCGGCGATTTTCTAAGCGAAGACTTGAAACTGCCTCGACGCGGCAACTTCACAATCCAAGACGGGGGGACGATGATCTTCGATTGGGTACCTGAAACGTCACATAAACATGGTCAAAAACCCAAAATAAAAAAATTTATTCAGATTGTGTCGAATTCACGGGTCGCAGTAACGAAGGCAAACACCGTTGGACGAAATGTAACAAGCGGCCATTTAAAATATTCACACGTGTGCTCGCACGTCGTACGTTCTGACCCTTGCTTGTACACGTAGTGTGTACAAGCAAATATAAAATAGGTAGGCAGTAGCTTGCTTGAGTTCTGGTGACGCTTTTGACAACCCTGAATTCCACAGAGGTGGGTCGTTTCACGCGCGACTGATTTCAAATTTAAATTTAACGTGGAGCATCTAGTGGAGGTTGGTTCAAGGGGGATAGGATAGGAATCAAATTATTGAGTGAAATCAACCGTTTTCGAATCGGGCTGATTAAAAACTGGAATCTGGAAAACTGGACCATTTCCAGGCGTGGCGGTGTACTGTCCACTGTTTGGCAAACGTGTTCTTGAAAGTTATTTATAAATCAATGGTGGCTGGAAAGCTTATAATTAAAATAATAACAGTATGATATTACATTTAAAGCTTGTCTCTCGAGGCTTTCCTGAAATTCAAGTGGATATTTGGAAATTTTCCTTGAGCTCTTAATGCCTTTTTGATTACACTGAGCAACAAAAAAAAAACTAAATTTGACTAATAGAATTCGAATATAACAATGATTTTTGTTTGCTTTCTTCTCGTTGGTGGGCGCTTGAAAATATGCGCAATTTTTACAAATTTTTGACATTTGCAGTCTTTAACTCAAAATCTAGTATTGCTGTGCCAAAAGTGAGTATTGAAATCAATAGTTAGATTTTTTTTCCTATTGATTGTGATTTTTATTATCTAGCAAATTTTCGAACAGTGGAAAATATAATTTTTTCTTAAACATTTTTTCCGTAATATAATGAGCTTATTTCGCTAATTTTTCAGTTAACCACGTTTACAAGGATTGGTTTTTTTATTTGAATATTTTTTTACTATCTAAATGTAGGTACTCGAGTGGTAGTTTTAAATTTATTTAAGAAATGTTATATGCATGATGCAAGAGCGAGATGAAGAATGTACATCACTCCATCCGAGTTATAAGCGTTCCCGTTTAGAACATTAGATATTGTAATTTAAAATAATTTACCGCAAAGTATTTATTAGTATGTTCAGATTGAATAAATACTACAAAGATTGACAACTAGCCCTTGTAAATGTAGTGAAATATAGAACTGGTCCAATAAATGCAAATTAGCCTGAGAAAAAAAAAATATTTTTGACTTTAAAAATTCGCTAGGTAATAATTTATACGTATTTTAAAGCAATAAAAAAATAAAATAATTAAAAAAACCCCTGACTATTGATTTCAATACTTATTTGTTGAACAGCAATACTAGATTTTGGGTCAAAGACTGTAAAAGCCAAAAATTTGTAAAATATGCGTATTTTTTTAAACACTCGTAAATAAGAAAAAACCAACAAAAATCATTGTCATATTCGAATTCAGTGGGTCAAACTTAAAATGACTGAGCGTGAGTTAGAATTAGGTTT
This sequence comes from Arctopsyche grandis, assembly GCF_051622035.1. NCBI lineage: Eukaryota > Metazoa > Arthropoda > Insecta > Trichoptera > Hydropsychidae > Arctopsyche > Arctopsyche grandis. The sequence goes on from NC_135367.1 coordinate 8,338,616, forward strand.
TCGATTTACAACATTTCTTAACATTCGATATATTTTTAATAAACATCCTTTTCTATATTGAAAAATGTACATTTAGCTTTTAAAATATTTATGATTAATCATCTAGTTTAAATCTACGTATTAATCAAATAGAAAATTAGTGAATATTATAAATCTACTATCTATTGTTGTTTTATTGATCAAGTAACAAAACTTTGACGATAAAAGGCTGATGAGATACTATGTATTTTGATTTATGTAATATAAATTTATGAAGAATTTTATATATTCTATACATATGCAGGTACATATATTCAAGTAATGAAATCAAGGAATAAAAATTCATAAAACATCATACGATTTGCAATACAAGTTAAAGATTATCGCCTTCGGGAAATATTCATGTGTGCGGAAGTCAGATTTAGAAAAAACATCGGAAACGAAAATCCTTTCAGCTATATTACAATTTTAAAATAACTGCATTGAAATGATAAATATGAATATACAAATTGTGGGCGTACTTTCACATAAAAAGTTATAAAATTTATTTATTTATGAAATGTTCACACTAAAAACATCATTTGTTGGAAGTTTAAAATTTGTCTATATTTTTTTGAGTGGTTCTGTATACGATTTATGGCACACACATGAATATTTTTCAACGGCAAGAATTGCGACATAATGTGACACGCCCGCGTGAAAAACGAGTCGAGTGATGTTAAAGGGGATGATAAAAAAATCGGAAAATATGAAATGAATGTTAAAAAAACCCACATGTCACACACATGCGTAAATGTAGATTCAAACTGTACAGCATCCAGGATTAAAAAACCGGCACCGATACGATTCACCAGAGCAGTGATTTACACACGTAACGGTACCCTTACTTTTAGGGGTATATATACAATACATATATGTTTCTATATTCATATGTAGTATATGCTGAAAAGTTATGATGAATTCTGAAAGTTTGCTCCCATTTTTGTAATTCAAAAGAGTTTTCGGTGAGCCGCAAAGCGAGACATCTCACAAGTATTTTTGCTCACCTAAAGTGCATTCTTCTCCTATCCTCTGCATGTTGAAGCAAGCCTCTTTGTTGTGGTAAGCGGCCTTACACCAAGAACAACTCAAAGCGACTATCTCCTTCGAGCTGAAGGATAATTTCGCCTGCAGCGACTGAAACAAAAACAAAACGGAACTGTTGTGATAACTGTGTACGACAAAAGTTTCAAAGTTTATTTACCAGTCAAGGGACAAGTTTGTCGTGTGGTGCATTCAAATGTAATAAAAACAGAATGGAAAGATCCCAAACTGATAATATTCATGTATGTATTATAATACTAACCAATAAAAACTACAAGAGTACCAAATGAATTAACCTTTGAAGGACGGAGCGTCGTGATCGAACGAGTGTCCCTAACCGGGATGAAACAAACAGTATATGTATATAGATTTTTTTATTTTGTTATTATATTCGTATACGTTTTGACAGTGGTTTAGCTGTGACGTACGTATGTATTTCGAATCGAAACGACTATTATAGTATGGCGAGCGTTACTCAGCAGACACAATGACAGATTGACACACAGAATAGCGATATTATACATATATATGATACGATAGTTTTGGACCATTGTGGCATTGAAGGAAGAACTTAATGCGCCATGGTATATATAAGAAAACAAGAAAAAAAAGCAGGAGAATATGATAAAATAACCAAAAGAAAAATAATACATAAAAATTAATATAAGCAAAAAAACAATAAAATATCAAATAAACAGAATACGTAGTAAGGAACGTTTTGCATCCACAGCCAGCACTAATATTTAAGAAAAAAACCAGTCGCAAACACAAAACAAAAATAGAGGCCCGAAAGGAAGAGAGAAAATCAAAATCCCACTCATACATCACGTCCAACTATGAAAATAATGATGAGCGCAGGCTACCAGACAAATTAGTTAAAATAATCACTGTTAACCTACGCTCGCTGTGGTGGAAAATATCACATTCAGGTACGGCAGTAATGATTTCATTAAGAAGTCGAATAGCTCTTGGAATAGGAGCCATCCGACAACTAACTATAAGAACTACATACATATATGTACATATATATATATATATATATATATATATATATATATATATATATATATATATATATATATATCTATGTATATATATATATATATATATATATATATATATATATATATATATATATATACATGTATAACTAAGATTATAACAATATGTAAATTTGCTTTGGATTGTTGATTCCAAGGAATGCTTAATTGATTAGACAACATATGAAACTTTTAAGAAGAATGGTAAATTAGGTCTTTGAGTTCCTTTTCGCTTCCGTGAAAGGTATTAATAAATATTATAACTGTTCAACGAATAGCACATTTAAAATCCTTATAATTTTGTCAAAACAATTGAGAGAGTAAGTGATTGCAGCTTAAAACAGTAGGTATATCAAAATAAATATAATAAAACTGAAATGGAATTATTAAAATCAATAGCATATTTTTTGAGTTTGAGCATAGTTTGAGCATATTTTTTTGTTCGATTATTTGATTGTGTAATGTAGAGTTGTTCAAAACAATTTTTCATTTAATAATCATCCAGTCATCATTCACTGCTGGATGAAAGCCTCTCTAACAGCTTTCATTCTCTATTTTGCGCAACTCTCATCCATCTCACTCTACGAATTTTTCCAATTTCATCCACCCATCCTTCACCCTTTTACATTCTCTAAGGTACCATTTTCTATTAACACTTATATTGTCCACCTTTTGTCCATTCTTCTAGCCACGTGACCCACCTATTACCATTTCAATCTTTCAATCTCACGTGTTTCGTTTTCTATATCTTCATCATCAGGCTGGGCATAGAGTTTTAAACACTTCTTTGAGTGCATTGAATTTTTTTGTAAAATTTTGGCTAGCTTATACTTATATTTATATAGAACAATTCTACATTTTTGAAGAAACAAATCCTCATTAAACACCAAACTCACATGGGTGTTTTTGGTCTCAAAATCGACGTGATTCGTTTACTTCCACTTCATGTGAGGCTTCAGAGAACGCTAAGCCGCACAGACGCGAAGCACACTTAATTCAATTACCTCGTTCTTTGTTTTTAAATGTAATAAATTATATAATATGTATAATTGTATAAATTTTTATGTATGTATAATAAGAAGTATTGTTGAGTTTGCATCCCAAGTTTGGAACCCAGAGTACTCTGGTGCAAGAGACAGATTGGAGCGCATTCAGAAGAGATTCTTGAGGTACGTCAGTAGCCGTTTTGGATTAACCTATACTTCCTATGAAGATGCTTGTAGGTGTCAGCATCTACTTCCTCTTGTCAAAAGAAGGGATATAGCTGACATCTCAACAATTTTGAACATCCTTAACGGCTCGATCGACTGTCCTCAATTATTGAGCAGACTATCATTGCGTGTACCAAATAGAATGACTAGATGTAATGAGCTCCTTTACATACCTAATACTTTTTCTAATTATGGAAGAAGCTCATTCATCTGGCGTGCAAGCTCCACCGTCAACACACTAATCTTAACAATTTCTATGTTTGACTTATTTAATATTAATGCTATACAAGCTAGAGTCATTATTGCAAATTTGTTTTTCGATGATTAATTTTAATGAAAATTTACGATTGTGATTATGAATTTTTATTTTGATGTATTTATTTTGTCTTTTTGTTTTTTGTTATATATTATATTTTTTTTATTATTTCATAATTTTTATCATATTATTATTCTTATTATTTTGATATTTTTATTATACTGTTATTTCTATTTTTTTTCTTTTTTTGTTTTCTTTAACTATCTTACTCTATTATCATTTTTGTTTCTTATTTTAAATGTTTGAGCTTTTCTTTTTTTTACCTATATGTGAAAATTATTAATGGTTTACTTAACATAATTATATTTTTTTTACTATCAATCTATGTAACTTAATAAACTGTAAATTTTCCAAATAAATAAATAAATAAATAAATAATAATACGCACCGTATAATAATACTGAGAAGAGTATCCGAAAGCGTTCCCGAGGCCAAGTTCCCGGAATTATATCCCCAACTACGGGAAAACGTACCCTGCGGAGATCAAACTTTACATACGAATGATCGTTATTGAATTTTACTACCACTGCGCATACAATCATAATAATAAGGGTGACAAAGCAATTTAACGGCAATTTGAGGAATTTTATTATTTATATTCTACAAAGCGACTATACATACATAAAATTTTATTGTGTTATGCAACGCAAGCTTTCTAATGTTTCTCCTTTTTAATACCGTCTTTAAATTGAATAAAAAATTAATAACTGCGAAAGAAAGTAAACTAAAACTTCTCTAAGGTAATATGTACTTGTTAGGAGTGCTTTGACTTGAATCGTGCAATTGTTTTACAATATGGTTAGGTCACCTAGAAATTTGTATTTATATTTTTTTGTCATAATAATGTTTTTTTTATTACATATGTAAATATGTACATACAAACATAATTTGTGCCATGATAGGAATTACCATTTGAAACATATGGTGAGATTATTTTTGTGCATAATTACTAACAATTTTTCAAACATAACAGTAAATAGAATACAATAGATACATCTGCGGACAATCAACATTTTTTTTGATACACAGCAAATTTGCGAGAAATACATTTTTGTAAGTAGCATATTCTTGGTTCCCGGAAAAATGCACTAAATTGCACTTAATAGTGGCGCAGTTTCGAGATGTCCCAATTTTCAAAGGCGTTCAAAAATAACTTACGCAATAGAATTCCACAAAAAAAGGTTAGCACCCTCAGATAACATACAAATACCCCTTGACGCTTTTTTGTGAAATTCTATTGCGTTAGTTCTCCTTGGGCATCTTTGAAAGTTTGGATGTCTCGAGAGTGCAACTATCTCGAGTGCATTTTTCCGGTCACCCATATTTTTATAAGAATCAGCAAATTCGAGATGCTAATAACTTGAATTTACGAGAATCTAAAGGGAGAGGATACTGATTTATTGAATGCGTTATAACAATTAAGCTAGAAAATTCGGAAAATTCTAACAAGAGACAGTCGATATGTGTGTTTTTACTAACCAAAAGATCTCGCCAGCTGCGTATTTGGCTGGGACTTGAACCCATGACCTCTCTACTGGTATGCAATAGCTCTAGCAGTAGCAAACAAGTTGAATCGAATATTGATAAATAATTGTAAGTTAATAAATAACATTGACTCATAACTATGTAAATACATTTAAATACAACCAGAAATCATACGGTTTGTACTAAAATATAAACGATATGAGAAAAGCTCAAAAATTAGCATCGGAATTTTCGTCGTGTCGAAGTATTTCAATATTATCATCATTGTCTTGTATCTTTGTGAATATTATTGGAATATTATAATAGTTACATTTATAATGGTTATTTACGAACGTCGTTCAAAATTTCATATACATATTTGTAGCACAACTTTGACCTACTGTAAGTCATCGAGGCAAGTAATCATTATTTTATGAATGCTTAATTCTTACTCTATTCAACGACGTATGTACATATTATCTATGTACATATATATAAGAAACAATTTAGATAGATTTATAATTGTCTTAAAAGCGATACTTCGCAATTACCGCTAACATATTGTATGTAGCCTTACGAATATACATAGTTTTAGGTTAATGTTACGGTCAATTCTATAATAGAATTCAATTTCAATTTGATTTAATAGTCTGAAGATATTGTTTATGTATTTATTTATGAAATAATCGGCAATTTATCACGTGAGATAGCTGAAGGTTTGAGTATCGATGGCAGCAAGTCGAGCTTTTAAGGCGTCGAGCTTTGAGCGTAATTAAGTTAATGCCGTGAAATCTGCAATAAAACTAAATTCGACGTTTCATCCCTCGGTCCAATACGCTTTACACGGCCGGCAATGGGGCGCTAAGGGGGCGCAGTCGCGCGTGAAGGGACTCCGCGCGTCGGGGGGCGCACAAGCGGAGCTCACCTAATGACCCGGATAAATTCGCGCCCTTAAAATTAAAATAAAAGCGAATCAGCTGTTGGTCGTTTGATTTGTTCCGAGAGAGTATTCGATTCGAATTTGCACCCTTTAATATAATACCCATTACTGAATACGGATATGTTGACGGTACCTGAATATGGTGGTTTGGTTTTAAAACAAGGTAGTAGAATCAGTGAAAAGGCTAATTGAATGTCATATAAATGTGTTGAAGAGTGTATTCAAATGATACCATGTAGGGGAGAAGTACCATGAAAGGGCCGCTCCATGAAGATTCGCGATTGCCAGTCTTTGTTAAATAATATCACAGAAATTAATTTTGTTTTGTAACAATGGAAACACTGCAAAACTTTCCACTTGATCTGACAGTTCAGGATCGAATGTGTTCGGACTTGAGTGCGATAGTTTATTTCCGTTACCAAAAGTGTTTATTTCTGTTTTCTGCTGAAGCAAATAACTTACTTATTTAGTGTGTAATCCTTTGATAATGTCATTAAATACCCTAGTTATCAAGGATTAAGATCTGTAAGGTAATTTTCTCTCAACTGTGTGAATATTTTTTATTTTTAGTTTTTTTGTCAAAAAGTACCATTTCCTTGAAGGGGCCATTCAATGTATCCATAACAGGGACGGCTCTTTCATGGAAAATTACTTAAATGATAATTTATTTAAAAATTATCACAGTCTTTTCATTGTATTATTTTAAGTTATTATTTTATTAGTAATATTGTTGCGTAGGGGTGGGTGGAAGATCCAAGTAAAAGGCCAGCAGTCGTTTCACAGCATTTATTGATGATTAAGGATATAAACGCACTGGCGTGCTCCGTCCAGAAAATACATGATATCGCCTACGTACCGCCTTATAAAGGCTAGATCTCTCAGGACGTCTAATCTGTTTACCTATTGTATAGTCACGTATTCGGATATGTATTCCCACGACATTAGGTCTCCCGGTACCGATTCTGAGAAAGGACTAATAACGGTCATTGTTTAGCCTAAATGCACTTCGAGTCCAGATATAATCCTGGAAGTAAGTGCAAGCACTTAGTTAATCCGTTAACAGATATCCGTTGACAGATAATCCTTGAACGGTCACACAGTCTCTGGGCTTCTATTCGCTTAATCCGCGGCGTACGTAACAATATCTATTACATAATTTTAGATACAAAATGTCGAAAAGAATAAGAAAATCTCGCACACACATGCTCTTAAAGAAATTCTGGAAAAAAATCAAAGAATCCCGCTTTTGGAATTCTGTTTTATTTGATTTATTATTTATCAATTTTCTTTGATTTAATTATATTATCTTTTGATTTATCAATCAAGCTTAGCATAAATATGTATATCATATACATATATATGTATATAATATTGCTATTCCGTCTGTCTGAGATAACGCTCGTCGTACTATAATAGTAGTTTCGATTCGACATACATACATATGTACGTCACTGCTAAAACGTATACGAAGATATAATAACAAAAGAAAAAATTCTATATATACATATACTGATCGATGCCATTATTTCCGCTTGGCTGAGAATTTACCGTCATCTATTGAAAATTTATTTAATTAATTAATTTTTCTATCGGTGTTTTATATTTTTTACCTATATATGTATGTATGTATGTAGGTAGTTTTTACCATTTTTTTCATATTAAACAATTAAATATAAATATATTTAAAAGGTATGTATTTGAAAAAAATTCGATCGCCGACACATTTCTTTTTATTTTTTATTATTTAATAACTTAATATGCCGACATCCAGCGATAATACATACATACATATGTCATCGGGTACAACAATAGTTGTATACTAAACATAATTATATCATTATTATTAGGAATTACTACGTTTTTTTATACTTGCATATTATGTACATATACGTAATACAAAAATGAAAAACATCGTAAATATATTATATATAATATAATATTAATGTAAGCACACTAGCTGACAAAATAACAAAATTTAACTGGCCCCTGTGGCAAACTTTAACGATAAAAGCACGGCAGTATAAAGTGAAAACGTACCCGTTAAAACACTACGAAAATAGCATAACAGTAAAATTACATCGATAGAACATGGCGACAATAAATCGCTAACACAAAGAAAACTGGCGTTGGCAATATAGAGTGACATCGAAAACTCATAAAACAATTTCTAATGGAGGGTGGTTAACCAACCGGTAGCCGAAGGAAAAATCATCAAAGTGGACTCATTGCTACTTGAAAAACAATGTATCATCAATAATAAAGCTCACTTTCAATATATTGAAAGTTCATTGTCCTTTTCATATAGCATATATATGTATATAGATGGCTCTTTTCTATGAGGAAATATTATATTATTAAAAAACTTATTTAGTACACATGTATGCTATTGTGATGCTCTTGTTGACTATATTCCCTTTTGTAATAAAAATGTGATGTATGTATATTACGACCGTATATATGTAACTTCTGAAAACTCGGAATGAAATTACATTATAATGCCGAGCAAATGGCAAAGTTCAGATGTATACAAGTTGACGTTTATCTTCGTTCGAAATATGTATATGTGAAATCGTATTACATTTGCGGAGATAAGGATTGTGTGTTTGAACCCTTTAACGGCAATGAATACGAGGACTAGATTTCGCATCGGGAAACCGTCTCATTCGAAACGTAAAAAAAGCAAATGTTTACTTGAGAAAACAATGGAAAACTTTCGAACAAGCCCCAAAGAAGCTCTCCTCTCTCACGGGCATTGTGAAAGTTTGTCGAGTCCCGAATTAATTACGCTCGTTATTTCTCTCTCGCGACAGAGCCAAACTTGCACAGGAGTAGAAGAAGAAGATACACAGAAAAAAAAACGCTTTTCCACACGGCTGAGACTGTATTAAAATTTATTAGGTAAAGTAATATTAACGGGCTGACGCGTCTGTGCCGTTGTAAAAATACGCCGTGGTTGTATTATGGATATTATGACGTCATAGCCTCGTTTCGGATGACGTGAATAATTGATAATGAGTGAGTTAGTTCGGGGAAGAGTTTCCCAAGAAGGGGTATGACGCGGGAAATCTGGGGAAAATCCACACATAATCCGCCAAATCAACACGCCTTCTAAAGCCAACTGTGAATTAGTAAAGCCTTAAGTGCTTCTCGTCAAATAGCTCTTGCTCTTCAGGGATTAATAATGAATAAAGCGTTAAGATCTGGTATACATAAGCAAAAAAAAGGCTACCTAATATATAATTTCGAAAGAGACTTTGTATGTATGTATGTAATATTCGTTGGTTGGTTGGAACCGTTACAATCAAATTGGCAAACTCTGATAGGAAACGATCGAACTGGAGTCACATATCCAAAGTCTGGCCAACAGCACCGGGCTAGTGATTGAACCCGTGACCACTCAGGTGAAAGGATTACACGCTAACTACTGATCTATACTGCTGGTTAAATCCCCTGTTGGTATGTATCCCGTGCCACTATAGCGCGTCTTGATGTATAATAATTTTAAATAAATACATGAATCGTATCTGGGAGATGTAAAACCATAAGAGTGATAAGATAATATGATCTCTATAATATAAACACTGACATCATCTGATTCAGTATACAAACCATACCCGAGGTGCGACAGTAAGTCATAACACCAGATTTGAACAACCAGCACGAACATAAGGTCTTAACAATTCAGTGCAGTAGATTATATAGACAGTTATATGCATCTCACAAGTTCATCGTTCCAATATTAAAGTGTGCTTCGATTTTATTAGTAATAAATAAAAGCTTATATTTTATTGTAAGGATTCGGTGTTAAAGGATCTTTTTTATTCAGAACTTTAAATTAAAATAAATATTGATTGGGATGTTGTCTGAATCGTCATCATCCTAATCAACGATTTTAAAAATATAACAACATCTGGAATGTGACTTGATAATGTTCGTTAAATGTTTACAGTTCAATGATGAAATAAAACTCTGTCGTTATATTAGTATAGTAAATCATATACATATATTATATGAACATAATAGATGAAGTAAAACAAAATTGGAATAATATTTTGAAACAGTAAAGTGACTTTTGCCGAATTCGCATATATTTGTATGCGAATAGCTTACATAGGATATTTTAGACTTTCCTCTTAAACAGAGGTATGTATATTATGAGACGTCGTCTAGTTTAAAGTAAACATCATTGAGATGGCAAAACCTGGCGGGGAAACTTTCAATCGAGACTTTTCGACCAAATGTATCGCAACGTCGCAAAGTCTTCAAATTTGCATTGAAAAAGACGGAAAATTTATTGAACAACTTAAATTGTTTTTATTCTGACGCACAAAAGTTTTCCGTATTGAAATTTACTTTTTCTTTCGACAAAGTTTTCACTTACATGATACGCATGACTCGTTCCGTGCAATCAAAAAGAGCAAAACATCCCAACACACTAAGTTTTATATTCGCAAGTTAAATTAAAATGGAAATAGTTAAATACGGCATTCAATAACTGACGTATCAAGTACTTTATCGTGTACGAGATTTAAAAATAATAAAAATAGATTACCTTTGGAGCCGATCGCAATAGTCCGGCGCTGATTTGTACAAAGGAACTATTTTCGGGCACTCATTTTCGATCGATTTTTTTATTTGGATAAAAAAACTCAACCAATCTGCATAAGAATTGAATAGTACGGGAAAAATCGCCATAGGTTATCCAAATGGATTAATATTCAGACCACCATTGCCGAAAAAATTCAATCAAACTTCAAAACACAAAAGAGATTGTCACATTCGATTGCTGTATTGAAATGGAATTGATGAAAAATACACTTGAAATATATGGTGATTAAATCTACTGTATGTATGTCACACGCTATTTTTCATTATATGAAAATGTCATAAAAATGATGCAGGAATTCATTGCTTAATTTATGCATTGAGCAAAGAAGATAGTGGCGCTTGGCTGATTTATTTTGGAACTGAATCATCAAACGTTTTATATGTTTAGATACTTGTATATATATAAGGCTCGGTGGTTGCGTTTATGTTTAGCCCTGAGAGATTACTGGGTTCGATTCCGTGCTAATCTTTAATACTGCTGGTTAGACTTGGATATTGGTGACTGCAAGGCGATCGTTTCTTATCAGAGATTGCCAATTTATTTGATTTTCATTGTTGAAACGGTTCCTCAGATTGGCAAAAATCATCCTACCCGTTGTCACAAATATCTGAATTTGATTTATGTACAAGTCTACATAAATCCATAGATGTCTCAATGGATTAATTAATTAATGAATTGTTAATTTCGTGATCTTCAGACTCTCGAAATACAGTGATTTATGTAATAAAAATTCTGCAATGTTTGTAATTAATTGTCTAAGAAGGCACATTGGAGTCTACCTGTCATGCCTTCCTTGTATATACGTATTTATGTAAAATACAAATAAAATACCGACATACATATGTATTTATAAAAATCTATCAATTAAAAATGGCGATGTTCCATTCAACTCACATTGACAAAAAATCTGAAACAATATGACTGAACACATTAGTTTAAATTTAAATGATAAAATGCACGATACGATTTTTAACCTGACACGAAATTTGGCACTTATTAAAAATTATATTTATTTATTTTTATAAGAATATTTACTAATTACTGGACATATTCATGAACAAAGTAATCGCTTACAATAGACATACCTATACATATACTGTGTTATATTTATTTCAGCAAGGTGTTATTTTTGAACACATGCTATTTTTAATAATAAATTATTACGATAGGTTTTATTTCTAACCCATCTAAATAGCCCTGTCAAAACAGCTGTTAAATTTAATAGTGAGTGACGTGTGATTGAAATACATATACATAGGTTATTAAGTTGAATAATATTTACTATTCACTAATATATACACAGTGAAAGTTTACTTAAGAAATAATAAAGAACAAAAGAAATCAATCGTTCGAAAATTAAGCTCCGAATCATTGACGATGGTATCTTAACGTCTGTATAAATGATGAAATGTTAGCTTATCAGATTTGCCAAGTGTGCTTATTATATGTATCATTTATAGACAATGAATTTGAAAGATTTGTTTTTCAACGTACGCAAAAAGGTCTATTCATACTATCAAACACTGCAAGGCACACCAGTGCACAGAAAAGACTACTGTTAATATGTAAATACAGCGGCGCACTTTCAGATAAGTATGTAAGTGTTGGTCGAGTTCAAATTCGGTTTACAAATATGTATTTACATACATACATTACAAAGCGCGACGATATGGCGCAATATTGCATGAGTCAATATTGTCACAATATGACGTTTTTGAAAATATTCAACCAGCGGCGTGGACTAGTGGTTAGTATATTATGCTTTCGAGCAGAGTGGTCACGGGTTGAGTCCCACTAGAGTCCCGCTACTGGCCAGACCTTGCTTCGTAACTCCAGGTCGATCGTTTCTTATGGGAGCTTGCCAATTTTGCCGATTTTAATTGAAAAGGTTCCTGTAAATCTCTCTTGCTAATCTCATGTTATTGAGGTTCGACAATTTGATAATAAAATGCTGCAAAAATTTCTCCATAGATATCACTGTGGATGTTTGTATGAATTCGCATTGTATAAAATGCTTGAATGCATGTACATATATTGATTGTATTGTATTTGTTTAAGTGCACTCGTCGCTTTGGTATGTATGTATGTTTGTTTGGGTCGTAGATTCCTTGACGTAAATTTAAATAAAATGTATACTATTAAATTGGCCATGTTTAAGCGGTTTATATTACAAATACCGAGCGAAGCTGGGTAAAAACACCAGTTTTTTATGAAATAAAATAAAATATGCGCTAAAATAATAAAAAAATATGCATTTTGCTAGTAAGCGTGCACTTTGACGTCACGTCATTCGTGAATATTTCCACAGTGGCCAAAGAAAACCGGCAGCGGTTTCCAAACTGTATGCTACTACGCCTCCCTAAAATAAATTTCTTTCCGCGCCTCCCTACCTTTTATTTTTTAATAGATATAATAATATAGGCACGTTTTAAATAATAAACTTTTATTTAAAAAAAAATAATTGAACACTATACAGAATAATCAATAGGCAGCCTCCCTTGGCAATAGTCCGCGTCTCCCAGTTTGGAAGCCGCTGCTTTACGGTGAAATTTACTGCTGTATAATATTAATAGATCGTGTTGGATACTGATGTTACGTCTTCGCCACGTAGGCATTAAGAGGGCTGGACCCCAGCGCCTTGTCTATACAAACGTATTAGACTTCTCCCTTCCTCAATTATGGCACTAGAGGAATTATTTTTTAATATGATATTTATATCCACCATAGGCATGTTTCAATTTTTTTTTTCTTTTTTTGATTAATCAATAAATCAAAAAATCAATTAATAAAAAAAATGTGGTGGATATTCATAGCCTATGGTGGATATCCATAGCATATTAAAAAATAATTTCTCTAGTGCCATAATTGAGGTTAGGGAGAAGTCTAATACGTTTGTATGGACAAGGCGCTAGGGCTCAGCCCTCTTAAGGAACATAATAATCTGTTCATATATGTATGTATGTTAATTGTAGCAAAGAATGCTTTTTACTTCCGTATACGCCTGTTTTCTAGACTTATCCAAGGCCTTCGATCGAGTGGATCATGATCTACTTTGGTCCAAACTGTTAAAAAGGGGAGCTCCAAGTCAAATCGTGAGGTTTTTAGCATCCTGGCACCGGAATCAGTTCAGCCATGTACGCTGGGGGAATTCATACTCTGATCCCGCTTCTTTGAAGTGCGGGGTTAGACAGGGTGGGTCAATGTCTCCTGGCTTATTCAACCTTTACATGGATGAACTTTCACATCGCCTTCGACAGACTGGAGTTGGTTGCCACATAGGAGGAATATGCAGTAACCACATCAGCTATGCGGATGACATGGTGATCTTGGCGCCTTCTCCGTCAGCTCTGAATCGCCTCCTGGAAGTTTGCTCGAGTTATGCTGCAGAACATAATATGCGGTATAATACGAGTAAATCCATGGTATTGATTTTCCGATACGGTCGAGGTCCTCATTTCGTCCCCAACATTATTTTAGATGGGCGTAATCTTGAAACTGTTAGGGAAGTCAAGTATCTGGGACACTTGCTGACGGAGGATCTATCTGATGACCGTGACATCGAAAGACAAAGAAGAGCCATTTGTGTAAGGGCAAATATGCTGGCTAGACGATTTTTCCACTCCAGTGTAGAGGTTAAGAGACAATTATTTATGTCCTTTTGTACTAGCCTCTATACTGGTGAATTATGGACCAGATACAAGCGGGAGACGATGAGGAAGATAAAGGTACAATACAACAACTGTTACCGTGCTCTTTTCGGGTTACCTAGGAGCTGTAGCGCGTCGCAAATGTTTGTAGAAGGGCATGTGCCTCATTTTGAAGCCATTCTCAGGATGAGAGCGGCCTCTCTACGTCTTCGTATATTTTTGTCGCCTAATTGTCTTCTTGCTGCTGCATCTTCTCATTTGCATTCTTCATTGTATGTTCGATGGATGGAACTGCTACACCGACCGCCTTGAATAGACATAAAATTATTATTATTTATTATTATTAGACTTATTTATTATTATTTATTTATTATAATTATTATTATTTATTATTATTAGACTTATTTATTATTATTTATTTATTATAATTATTATTATTATTATTATTTATTATTATTATTATTTATTATCAGTAATATTTATATATTTATTTATGTATTTATTTATTTATTTTTTGTTTACTATTTTTCAATACTTTTTTTTTTATTATCTATATATTATTTATATGGGCGTTGGGGATTGCACTATTCTCCTCATCGTCTGGAATAAAAGCTATTATTATTATTATTATTTTCGTACTGCTATTTACGTGCAGTTGAGTGTTGTGCCAGTATGAATAGACATTAAAACAAACGTCGATAAATAAGTTAAAAAAAAATATATATATATATATACTTCCACATTAAGATGTACATACATACATACATACATATCTAGGTACGTGTTAATTATTATATACGTACGATGTACATTAAAATTTATTTTATTTATAATGCGAAAAGGAGTGTATCAATCTTACTATAGGTATAGACGTGTGCGGAACTGGAAAGCTGCGTTATTAATAAATGACACTACATAGAGTGTATCAAGCGAGGAGACGAAAGCGTCGGTGTTTTAAATATATGTATGTATGTATGGAACAAAAAAACACAAAAAAGCTCTCAGGCGAAACGCATTACGTATATTTTCAGGGAAAATTTCAATATTCAAATATGTTTGGCAAAAATAAGCCAACCCAATCAAACGAAAGCCGATTACGGCAAGGTCGCCTTCGGGAACGCACACCGCGCGGTCAAAAGGTAAAATTTTCTACAACACACACTAGAATGTTTCCTTTCTAACTATTGAAAATTTTCGTGTTTGTAGATGCGGGAGACGTTCGAAAAGTTACCGCAAAATGTAAATAAAGAGACGGAAAATCGAATTAGGGCCCAGACAAACGGTGCTCGCCGCGCGCTATACATAGCTTTTTTTTTAATAGTTTTGCGAAATTATAAAAAAAACTAGTGTTGTACCCGATGACATATTATCGCATGGGTGTTGGAATATTAAGTTATTAAATAAAAAAAAAAATAAAAGAAATGTGTCGTCGGTCATGTGTTCGATCCTTACGATCTAATTTTTATCAGATACTTTTTGAATATATTTAATTTAATATATATATATATATATATATATATATATATATATATATATATATATATATATATATATATATATATATATATATATATATATATATATATATATATATATGTATGTGTTTATTATTATTTTTAGCTAAAGAGTCAAGTTGACAGCTTAAAGCAAATACTATTTTGTTTATTTGTGTTTATATTTATTTAAAGAGTATTCATAACTTTTTGATTGTAATTCTTTCATATAATCCCTTTTACATATTTATTTAATTTATTATTCATAATAATAATAACAATAAAATGATCAGTGTGACCTGACAGGTTGCCCCAAAGCGCCACACAAGTTTTACAAAACAAAATAAATAAAAATTCCAATCATTCATCTCATTCAAATAGTCTCGTGTTGAATCTCAAGAACCTAATCAGTTCATCAACATGAAAATTGAACAGGTCCAAATGCTCATGAATCACATTTAGGAACCGGATAGCATTTACAAGAGGCGTAAGCAGACGTTTTCGCAGAAATAGGTTGGAAAAGTAAATGACGATGCAAAGCTCTACCGCATTCAGGCGCCAAAAATTCAAATTTCAATAAAATCGAAGGGTTGTCGATTCTTCCCTTTAATACTCTAAAGAAATATTTGGAAATGACAATAATTCTTCTCGAAGACAGTGAGTCAAAGCCTAGCATACCTTGTAAAAAGGCAGTGGGAAATAAATAGGGGTAATATTTATATTTCTTCATATAAAGGCATCTAAGAAATTTTTTTTGAACTCTTTCTATCAAGAGAGATAATTTAATATGAAAGTTCTACTCAAGCTGATATAAAATCACACATAAGTGTATCAAAGTCTCAAAACGTCCGCATTAACTAATCATAAATACAGCATCCTGTTAACGAAAAACAATCTGGAACTTTTTGAGCGCCTTTTTACGTAGGTATAATGTGTAGGAAGAAACGTTGTGAATAATAAAATTTCACGCACAGACCGCGAATAAAATATTAATATAAAATAAACGCGCAACGAAACGGAACGTGATTCTTTTTACTGTGATATATTATGAAAATATGTATATATATATATATGTACGTATATGCGGGTGTGTGGCGAATCGAATTTAAATGTAAGATGAATGATGACAGTTTAGTGTACGTGATACACACGTGGAAAATATTTGCAACGGGTTTTCCGAAGTCGATTTATGCGTCTGGCCGTCGCAGTCGGGGCACGACGCGATTTTTCATTTTCCACGTCGCGAAAAGCCTTTCGCCAAATCGACGCGACAGAACAAAGACCTTTTCCGAAGTATAAAGGGTTTGATACATGCCCTGGGAGAGTTTGAACTGCGAGTGAAACTACTTTCGTAAGGTCGTTGCCTCTCCGTCCCATCACCGATAGCGGAACCCTTGATTTTGACTTTGAAAAATATCCTATCGATTGCATAAAATGGTAAAACAATGACGGTGCCTTTTCTCCTTTCGCCCTTTGAATGAAAATTGAATATTCATTGAACGCGTTTACTGTATAATGTATGTATGTAAGTAGTCTGTGCTTTGAGGTTTCAAGCCATATAAGTTGCGATGTGTATACGTATATGTATGCTGTATGAACTGTTGAATTTGAATGGGATTGCGAAGAATATAATAAAATTTTCTAATATGAACTTTATATATAACTACTAATCCAGGGAATAATTTTTAGAATTGGATTTCTGAAAATTTTGGCAAAGTTGTTGTAACGTCTAAGTTTTCAACGAGACAGGCGATAACAACAAGCAATGTTATTATTTCAATAAAAAATACGGATCAAATAAGTTTTTTTATATATGTACACTTGGGTTTATTAAAAGTAGTGATCCAACATTTTTTACGAAAATTTTTGATATTTTTCCCGATAAGTGGAAAGCTTCTTGAAATCCTCTTATTTAAATCTTTAACATAAACATTTCAATCCGAAAATGGAAGGATTTTCTTAAACAAAACGACTATATATAATACTTGCAATAAAAATAATGTCTAACGAGAATTCAATAAAGAGCCTTATGCTTTTTATAAATTCAAAGAAATAAAGATTTTTCAACAAATTGAGGAAATGCAAACAACTAATCAAAAATGCACTATTGAAAGAGATAAATTAATGAAAATTGAGTCGAGATTCTAATTCTTCTTTTATAGAGCATGTTAAGCATTGAAATGTCAACATCTCATATGAATCCTGATCTTCGATATGATGTTCTATGTATGTATATATGAGCCGCTATGATTGAAAGTCCACTTTTGTTCATTTTGAGATATAACTAGCAAAACATTAAATATACTGTTTTGTGTTTAATAATATATAAAAATACTGGTGGCCTATAATACGTTTATTTGGATTTTCCGAGATTCTAGACATATCTAATTAAAATAAGTGATAACAATTTGTGAATAAAGTCAAACAGAAATAGCATTTTTGGAATTCAAAATTGGACTTGTGTAGGTAAAAGATTATATGTAGATACATATACCCAATTATTCTAGGAAAAATTAAGGTGAAGGTATGCTGTATCGTACTTTTTATTAGTTACGCATTCCAGTTGCAACTATGTATATATGTATGTACACATACCTATACATACCTTGCAGTCACTAGAGATTATATTGTGTCATTGTTTGTTCCAGACTTTCATTTCCGATGTTGTTTATACGATTCGAAATGTTGTATATTTTAGAGCTTACAGAGCTCCTTGTTATTTGATATACACTCATTCCACGGAACGACCACACTAAAGTCTACAAAATTTACCACAGACACGAAACGTAAAAGGAAGTCGAGAAAAAAATTTTCAGATATAAACTCACCATAAAATTTAATGTATAAATAGCTGCTATGTGATTAAGATTTTCCTTGACTACAAGCATAGCGGAAATGTTCTGCATTGACGGTTATAAAGATCTTCATTATATCTTTATTACATAATGTCCGATTCTACTGAAAATTAATTTAAACCTACTTTATATGAAAGCAAAATCTTACAATTTAATGACAGAATATTACTGCTGCTGTCTATTATTAATATAATTTATGTTTTTGTTTGTATATTTATATATGTACGTACATATTTTATTTAACATAGATATAGTATAGCTCGGACGTTAAGCTTCTGCTTACCGTCAAGAAGGTGCCGGGTTCTATCCCTGAATGAAAATGAATTTTTCAGAGTATGCTGTTGGTCAGACCTGGATTTGTGACTCCAGGTTGATCGTTTCCTATCAGAGTTTGCCAATTTTCTCTGATTTCATTGTTGAAACGGTTCCCGGAAAAAAAAATTGGCTAAAAATCCTTCCTACCTACTAAGTCACCACTATTTGAAAAATTTGATTGATGTACAATAAAAATTTATGTACAATTCATAGATGTCTCGTTAATTTGCGAGTTTTTTCAGTGTCTCGCAATTCAACGACTTATAATAAAAATGCTGTATTTGTATTTGTAATTGGCCAGGAAGGCGCATTGGGATTTACCTGTAAGGCCTTCCTGGTATATATGTAAAATAAAAATAAAAATAAAATAAAAAATAAAATATATACCAAGAAGGCTTGACAGGAAGACCCCAATGCGCCTTCCTACACAATTAATTACAAACAATGCAGCATTTTTACTGCATAAATCACTGTATATGGATTCATTAATTAATATAAGAATTAATTAATTAATTAATCCATTACGACATCCATGGATTTTAGATTTGTACACAATTTTAACATTAAATACTGAAGATTTATGACAGCAGTTAGGATTATATTTTTTCCAATTTTGATTAACCGTTTCAATAATGATCAGATAACATTGGGCAATTCTGATAAGAAACGATCGACTTGGAGTCACAAATATCCAAGTCTAACCAGCAGTATAGCGTGATCGAACCCAATTATTACTTGCTACTAAATATACACGCTACCACTGAGCCATACTGCTGGCTAATTATGTACGTTGGTTGCATGAATGAAAATAATTAGCCATTTGGATTAAAACATGAACGCCAATTTACTTCAAATTAATATTAAGTACTGAACAAGAGCACCATCAAGGGCGTAAAAAATATTCAGTGTTATCATATTTATTTTAATTTTAAAAAAGACAGCATTTTAAACGACTAAAATGTTTTAAACATAGGTAAAAATTTACATATTTTGTGTTGTACAAAAACCAGCTAAATTTAGTTACATTTTGTTTAAATTTAAACGTGTCTATGAAGAGAGTTAATAATGCGATTTGATGACGATCAATATTACATACTTGACACTTGCTCCACTGTCATGGATAGCGAGTGATCAGGACATATATTTTTTTTTTCTCCAAATATACTAAATCCAGTGTCATAGAAACTTTGATTTGTTTTCGATGTTACCAACAAACCTTACATACATACATATATGTATATATATATATATATATATATATATATATATATATATATATATATATATATATATATATATATATTTATATATATATATACATACACAGTTACAAAGTCATATATGTATGTAGTTACGAAATTATATATGAGATATGTACATATACGCATGTTACACCTAGTTCGTAAAATCGTTCATTAAGCACTTGCTACACTGTGATGGATAGCGAGTGACCAGGACTTATATTTTATTGTATTTCTCCAAATATACTGAATGTAGGGTTTCATATTTTTTTATTTATCATAAAATTCTCTATGATTCGAATGATGTCGTTACGAAATAAAAACATTGATCGATATCAAAAGAAATAAATATTTTCGCAAAAAGCCCCTTGTACACGTGCCTCACAGATGTGAGAGAGAGAGAGAGGGGGAATTCAGTACGCGCCGCACTCAACGGTCAATATGAGAATGATAACCGCCTTGGAATGACGACTTTGCTTCAGTCATTATTTTTACTTTATCTATGTACGTAGTAACAATAGATGAAGTTTTGTGATCATGCGAAAATTTGAACTCGAGATTTTGACTGATTCGAACTCAGAATCGATTACTGATCACGTTTTATGGTCTAGAAAAGATGTGTGTGTGTGTCTGTGTGTATTTTGGGGATTTTTTTGATTTATTGCACTTATTTCATATTTTTCGACGTTTATTTAAACGTTTGAATGATTTTTAAAGCTAATTACAATAATAAACCTCGCAGATTTTGCATTATTTTAATTTATAACACACCTTTTCAACTGAAAGCTTGGCGTCCAACAAAGTGGCTAACAATTTTTTTTTTAACAAAGCAATACAAGTGTTATTATCCAACTTTCCATTAAGAAACTTTATTGTACAAATCAAGATGGTTTCAACTCTTCAACTCAAGGAACTCAAATTATAAAACTTTATATAACAATCCTAAGGGGTGAGTGTCACATAGCGCTATAGATGTTGAGGGATCTACCAGTGAGTTTCGCGGTGTGGCATGCTCCATACAACTGCATACATACGATCTGGTCAAGCAACAAACTAACCAAGCAAGTTGCCCATAAAATAAATCGACAATGATTTGCATCACGATGATTTGCATTACTACTAATGAACGTCAAAATTATGTTCAATTTAAGTGGAAATCAAATGAAATTGAACAAGGGGGCGAAATTTTCTACATATGTACATACATAGGTGACGACTGGGAAAACCACGCTAGACGGATACGTTCCCGGAAAATGGACACAATTTCCAATCCGTCACTCGAATTTAATACGTCTGTCGGTTAATTCGGAGTTAACCCTCTTTTTGCGCGGTCCCTAATTTTAACGAGGCCCGCTGCGGTGGCTTTTGTGCGGTGGGCGCACCGTTAATTAATTACAAACTTAGATGAGATACGATGCCAGCGGCGTGACAGGCCTGAGGGACGGGAAAACCTCATGATTAGACGTGGTCGAGGCCTGTGCCTCTGGAAGTCTGCACTCGAAGCGGATAATCGAAAATTTAAACGGACGGAGGGAGGCGAGAAGCGTTAACCCTTTCGGTGACAATGACAGCGGGGGCGATTAAGCCCCGAGAATGGCCGCCCTCCGATCCGCTTAACTGCCATATAATAATATCTGAGCCTTTACAACTTATGCACAACTTTCCCAATATAAAATTTTCACGCTGGATATACCGCTAGGTGTTTTCCATTGTTCCAAAGTCGAGCCATAGCACACTGGTTAAGCGATCGTTTACCAGTAGAGACATAGAGAGAGGTCGTGCCCTCAAATCTTAGACGGAATCGATAAATTGATTGGATTTTAACGATGATTAACTCTCTTACGTCTATCGCTGATAGAAAAATCTGCACGGTTATTAAGAGTGCTGTACACCCGAAACCTTAATTTTGTTACCGTTCCTTTCTTCGATATATATATTGAGTGTATGTATATATTGAGTGAATGCGACAATATATATATCAATATATATATTGAGTGAATGCGACAGTTGCGCTTCGGCCAGATAAAACGTATTTTAAATTGACAAAATCGAGGTTTCGTATTCTACTATTTTCTCCTCCAAAACTGGACCAATTTTTAAAAAAATTTCATCATCAGTATGAGAAAGATACTTTCTGTGCATCTATCGGCGTATTTTTTTAAAAATCGACCGTTAAATAAGCACGCTGGACTCGTTTCGTGGGTGTAAAAAAGAGGCGATTTTATAGATTTTTGGCGGCTTCTAGCTCCTTTAAAAAATAATTAATAAAAAAAATAAAACAATAGATGCACCCCAATGGTGGATATCTATAGCATATTAAAAAATATTTTTTTTAGTGCCATAATTGAGGAAGGGAGAAGTATAGTACGTTTGTATGGACAAGGTGCTGCTGTCCAGCCCTCTTAAGAGGGCTGTACACCAGCGCCTTGTCCATACAAACGTATTACACTTTTCTCTGATTAATTATTACTTTATATATGTACGTAGTAACGATAGATGAAGTTTTGTGGTCATGCGAAAATTCGAACTCGTTTTTATATGAGTTAGGAGCCGCCAAACATCTATAAAATCGCCTCTTTTTTACACCCACGAAAAGAGTCCAGCGTGTTTATTTAACGGTTGATTTATAAAAAAATACGACCACACAAACATATAAAATATCTTTCTCATACCGATGATGAATTTTTATTTTAAATTGGTCCAGTTTCGAAGGAGAAAATTGGAGAATACGAAACCTCAATTTTGTCGATTTAAAATATATATTATCTGGTCGAGGCGCAACTGTCGCATTCACTCAATATATATATCGATATACATATATTGTCGCATTCACGCAATATATATGTACATTCACTCAATATATATATCAAAGAAAGGAACGGCAACAAAATTAACGTTTCGGGTATCCAGCCCTCTTAATAGACTTCGGATAATTGTCATGGAAATTTTAAAAAAACAATAGACTATTCCATCAGTTCAAATCAAGTTTGCAAAAAAACTTGAAAAAACATGTTTTTTTTTTATAATGAACAATAAGTTTTAAGCAATTTATTTCAAAATAATTTATGTCAGTATGGCTCGGTGGTTGCGTTTATGTATAGCACCGAGAGGTGACCGGGCTTGATTCCGTGTTAATCTTTAATGCTGCTGGTTAGACTTGGATATTTGTGACTCAAAGTCGATCGTTTCCTGTCAGAGTTTGCCAATTTATCTGATTTCATTGTTGAAACGGTTCCTCTATCAAATTG
The DNA here is from genome assembly GCF_051622035.1 of Arctopsyche grandis. NCBI lineage: Eukaryota > Metazoa > Arthropoda > Insecta > Trichoptera > Hydropsychidae > Arctopsyche > Arctopsyche grandis. The sequence continues at coordinate 8,362,057 of NC_135367.1, forward strand.
GCAAAACCATCCTACCCACTAAGACACCACCATTTGAATATGATTTCAAATTCACTACATCTTCCTCGACACGTTTGTTTACCTATTGTTATAGTCACGTACCAGATATGCAGTCCCACGGTATCGCGCTGTCAGTTCTGAGAACTCTAGCGGGAGTACCGTTACCGACCACTAAGTCAATTCGGGGGTCTCCATTGTTAGCCAACTGCACTTAAGCCTGGAGATAATCCTCGAAAACCAATTAAAACGGTGGCTCCTTTTCGCAATGTGCTCATAGATATATAATACACATAGATGGGCTCTGATGTGTGATTTTGGTCGGAGATCTTGTCTTCACTAACTGAGGGGTGCGGGGGGTTTAACTAGCGGGGAAGTTGGGAAAAGAAAAGGTTTTTTTTTCTACGACGCAGCGGTACCTACCTACCTACTGAGAGAAACTGTGCCAAAAGGGAGACCAGTATAAAGCGTGAGGGCGGATCTAGTGTATTATACATCAATGCATATGCTACAATATTAAAACGTGATAAGTGATCGATTTTGAGTTCCAATCGGTCAAAATCTCGAGTTCATCGATCACAAAACTTCATCTATCGTTACTACGTACATACATACATACATATGTAGATAAAGTAAAAATGTATCTTACATTGTAGAATTTTTTATATTGGATATTGTATTATATAAGGTAGGCTATGTAATATATAGCGGGTTTAAATTGTTTAGGCAAAATTCAATTTAATATTTTTTAAGCAAATATTTTCGATAATATTTCAAAATTTGCAATTTCATCGAAAATTGCGTTATTTTCCAGAAAACTGAGTGTGCTCTTTCCTGAAACACTAATCCGATTACCTTTCCACCTTCGTACTTACACACTTCTATGAGTGCCTAACAGAAAAATATACGTAAGCTTAAAAACGACATTTTACAGGTTTATACAATTTTGTAACACGTAATTTTTTATCGAGTGTATTATACAATTTATGGCAGAAATAAATTTCAAAGACAAGTATTTCGATCTACATATATACATATGTATGGATAGGTACATATTATATATATATAAAGTCTCAAAAACGAATGATAAACATCGCGTATTATATTTCGTATTTTTACAACTAAAGAGTGTGTTCGATAAAAACAATGATATGATATATTGAAAGTTGAAACGCTCGAGGTTCAAATATTTTTTGTGACATTTTCGCACATAGCGCGGGTTTAACGGCGCGTCAAAGGGATAAAAACAGGGATAATTTATGGAATATTTAAATGTCATGGGTTAACACGATATATTTAAAACAATATTAAGCTCGAGGCTTACTAGGAATTATACCGAAAATAAGCAATGATATTTCTAATGTTTTATAATAAACATGTAAAAGAATATGTACATACATACATACATACATACATATATGTATGTTACAGCCAATTTGTGAAATATTTCTGACTTCATTAAATATGCAGGGACTAGTGTTGTGACCGTTGATTTCAACGGGTGGTTTTGTATTAGTGATTGGCATACGATTCAAAATAAAATTATATGTTATATATTAATATTAAATATAATAATATTATAGGAAGTCCGCTGGGTAGTAGGGAGGATTGCAGGAGAGAGAGACAAGTAAAAGCAAGTAAAACAAGTAAAAACTCAATTCAATCTCATACGTTTATTTGAGAACAATACTCGATGCGCGTACGCACCCGGTCAACGTCACAGCGCGACTACTGTCGCCCCCGGACAAGGTTCGGGAGTACCAACCTTAGCATTAATACATATGTGTATAATACCAACTGTTCGGCATGAGCCACATCATTATACATAATTATAATCATTTTATATTAATATCCTACAATGTTATATTAATATTAAATTAAGTATTACGCCTTAATATTTTTAAGAATAAACTTGATGCATTTCTTAATCTAAAAGTATTTCTGTAATTCTTCTTTCCCAATATCTTATGTATTTCCTAATTTCTTATTTCTGTTTCTTGTTTAATTTTTTTCTCTCTTATTTTAATTTTAATTTTGAATGTATTTATTGTTTTTTTTTTTTAATTTTTTGTCATTTTGAATGTATTTTATTTTTTTTGTCATTTAATTTACATATACATATGTATAAATCAAACTCCTTGGGTCTATCGGCTTTGCCTCCTCCCCCATGTATATTTAATAAATAAATAAACAAATATAATATAAATATAGGTATAGTGTAAGGAAATTCATAGGCGCGCGCACGTATTAATGGGCGCATTCACCCGTTCGAAATGATGAATGAATGTGTGTCTTCGTGGATGTGTGTATGTGTGTACGCTCCCGCGCAGCTTATCTGACAATAACCCGTCGCCTGGACTGACGTTATTCGGTGCTCAATATCAGGAGCACATGTCAGACGTTTAACACCCCCCACTTCCCCGCTTTTCCGCGTCTCCTCGACTCGATCGCACGCCATATCCCTATAGCGGATGCTTAAAATGCACGCATTGGTCAGAATGACGATACGTTCCTCTAATTGGTCAAAGGATTTAATCCACGTGGACCACTTCACTCTGATTGTCTGTGCGTCTTGGTCGCGTGTATTTATTTAATTAACTATCTCTAGGCACAAAATATACTCCTGGTATTGTAAAATTTGTTTTTTTGAAATCTCCATACTTGTCGATGCACCGCACATACCCACAAACATACATCGCGTCCGTTTTTTTATATATATTATACTAGTGTTCTGCCCGTTGATTTCAACGGGCGGTTTCGGATAGGAATTCATACAAAAATTAAAATAAAGTTATATGTTATATATATGTACATAAATCTATAGTAAGGTAATTAATAGGCGCACGAAATATTATCGTAATAAAAAGTGGGCGCATTACACGCTCACCAATCCTACCCGTTCAAAATGATGAAAGAAATGTGTGTGTATGTGTCACCCGTCGCTCAGCCCAACGTTGCACATGCCTTTCGTCGATCGGCCTGACGTCAAATGATGCTCCACAACCCCCCTCCCCACTTATACGCTACCACGCTTCCCCGCGTCTCGAATACTTTGCTCTGATTGACTGCAAGTCCACGCTCTGTCACATACATACCCACATACATACACACATCGCGTCCGTTTTTATATATATTATTTATATATATTGTTTGCTTTTTTAAAGGAAATGATTACACAGATAAAAAAATCTAAATCTATAATATGTTCTAATCGAATGTTGATTTTATTCGACTAAACTTCACGATCAGTTTGAATAATTTAAGGGGGACGAGGTAGGTGAAAAGTGGAAGTTCAAAAATAGCTACAGATCTGATGCAAATAAGGACGAAACAAGTCCGGTGAAGGAGCGCACGATATTGGAGAATTTGTTCAATTTACATAAAGGTATAACAAGGGATTTGCGCAAATAACGTCAAAGTAAAAGAAGCAAATGATCAGAGTTAAACTTTTTGAGACGATGCTATGTTGGAGAACAACTTTGTCAATTTACGATGGTTATATCAAATAGGATCCGAATCTATTATTATATTAGGACACGGAAGGCTAAATACACGTCCGAAGATAAAATAAGAGATATTGTAATAATGAAAGTTGGTTGGATCTAAAATTAGACCCATTTCTTATTCCTCTTAAAATGCCAAGTGAAAAATATTTATTTTCGTATTATTTTTTTTTCTACCATAAGTTCACAAATCACAGGCTAAACAGTTAACAGTTACCTTTTTCACTCTCAATTATTTTTAGACAATTTTGCACAAAAAACCGCTATCAGGCCTGTTCTATAGCGATCCAGGCCAAAAATCACCTCCTGCAGTGTTTTCGGCGATATTTAATTTTTGTATTGACATAGGTTTAACAGTAACCGATATAACGAGGATTTCCGTATTTGAGGAAATGTGGGAGAAATAATAATATCGTACGAATGAACATAGTACATGTATTCATATTGACACAGCAGATACCGGCAACTACACGTAAACAACAGTATGATACGTATTATTTTGTATATTCTGAATGGAGACATTCATATTTTGCATTTGTACGTGGCATAGACGTAGCGGCGGTATTAAAAAAAAATATTTCATACATTAATACAATGTTCCGTAATGTGTATGTGGTGTAGATGTAACAGCAGTAGCCTTTGATTTGATTTTAAGGTGTGGTTCATGTATCAATTCCTTTCCAAAACCATCAACGGGCACAACACTTGTATTATATGCAACTAGTCTCGTGTCCGTTGATTTCAATGGGTGGTTTCGGAAAGGAATTGATACACGAATTAAAATAAAGATAAATGTAAAGATAAGAGTGCGCGCATTGCATGATCACTGATCCGACCCGTTCACCCGTTAGAAATGACGAATGAATGTGTGTGTTTATTTGTGGATGTGTGTATGTGTACGCTCCAGCGCAGCGGGTGACGCTGATGTCACTCGTTCCAAGTCAGTTGCTTAATATCAGGAGCTCATGTCAGACCCTCCACACCACCCCCACTTCCCCTATACTCCACGCACGATCGGTCCTCACGCGACATACCTATAGCGGATGCTTGAATTGCACCCATTGGTCAGAATGTATCGTCGATGCTCTAATTGGTCAACCGTTTTAGTCCACGTGGACCACTTCACGCTGATTGGTTGTGCGCCTTGTTCGCGTGTATTTATTTTATTAAATATCTCTAGGCACAACATATACTCCTGGCATTCTAAAATTTGTTGTTTAGAAATCTCCATAACATAACGCGTCAACCAGTGACGCGTCCGCCACATACCCACAAACATACATTCATCGCATCCGTTTTTATATATACATATATATATATTATACACATTCGTTTGTGTATTTCATACAATAGGTACTAGTTTATTAAATAACATTGCCCAAATTAAAACGAAACATTCGATCGTCCTATGTATCACCGAACACGTCAGGTCACATATACAACGCCTGAAATCCAAAAGTTTCGACTGCGAATTTTGTCATGTTGACCTTTTTTAGCGCGCGAATAATTGGCACTCATAAATTTCCATGATTTATTGCATCCATTCCGCCTTCACCCCCCCTCCATTCGATATCGATCTCTTAAAATGAGAATCCGATATAAATCACGCCAGAATATTACGGACGCGGGATTACTCCCATAATTCACGAGTATAAAATAATATGCATATATGTACATGTGTATGTATGGCAACCGCTTATATACCCATAAGATATGTATACCCGTGAATATTCCATAATCTTCAACAATAATAAGGGCGTCTAAATCGGTCGGCAAAAGACGGGAATCGCCTAAATTTCGCATATTAATGAAAATTGAACGAAACGGGAACGTCTGCGCGAGAACAAATCTGGCATACGACTTCCATTGAAACGGGAAATTGGATTTAACACTTTGCAGACGGCGGCGTGTCCTCTGTGCTGATTATATAAAATTATACTCGCATATATTATAGTATATATGTATTACAATAATACGATATTGTTTTCGATGAAAACAGTTCAATCTGAAATAGCGTTCGAATTGGAGAAATCTAATAATTGGTTGCGTAATTTCAGACTTGAGCTTATTATTGTATAATATATATGTAGATACAATAGTGTGGCACATAAATGTATACAGTGTGGTGGTTTAAATATGTTTTATATCTAAATATTTGTATATTAACCAGCCGAATAGACTAGTAGTTAGCATATAATTATTTGAACAAAGTGGTCACGAGTTCAAATCCCACTGGTTTTCGGCTGGCTAGACCTTGGATTTGTGACTCCAGGTCAATCGTTTCCTATCAGAGTTTGCCAATTTGTCTGATTTTCATTGAAACAGTACCAACAAATTGGCAACCTAGTCGATCCGATGTAGGGTGAGAATTGCGAGAACGAGCATGCTGTTGTAACATTGAAAAACGTAAAATAATTTATTTTTTTAATTAATTATTTTTAATTTAACTATATAATATTATTACAATATAATTCAACGCAAGTTTTTCAATAACATTGCTAAAGGTTTTGCTGTCCATAACATGACATTGACAATTACTTTTATCGTCTAAAAAATATAAATTTCCATTCATATAAAATATATACGTATTCCATAAATAAATTAATAATATCAACAACTTATGTATTTTATATAAAAAAAATATTAATGTAAATATTTAAAAATATCAAATACGAACTCAAAACTAACAAAATAAATGACCAATTCTACCGACCGCTATACGCACGAACGATGTTGTATTTCTTCACCAAAATACAACACAAAACTGAAACGAAATGTAATTTTAATTTTACGCAAGCGTCATGCTAGATCGATTCGACTGTAGTGCACAAAAATTGAAATAAAATATGTTGTTTATTATTATATTTAAACCATAACGCAAATTATATACATATGTACGTTACATTATGAAAATTTAGATGCAATGTTAAAATCTTTCCTTGCATACAAAATGTATGTTGCGATGTGTCTACTAAGTGCACACAAAATATGCAAATACGGAGAGCGAGAGAGAGAGAGAGAGCCAGCATCTGTAAATCCCTGCAGATTATTAATTTAACAACTTAAAGCAAACCTCTGCTGGGACATAAAAGGGAATTACAAAGTCCAGAGTTATATGTACACTCGTACATCGTAGGAATTGTAATGGTAAAATGAATTATGTGCATGACGCACGGTGACAAGACTAAATTGATTTATGTATTATAAATACAATCTCAACAAGCGAGACAAGTTCAAATGATATGTACAAAAGTTGAGTTGCGCAAACCACGCGATAAATTAATTTTCATAATGCGAAATATAACAAACAATGCGGCCCTTTAAGGAGGGAAAAACGAGCGGTATGAAAACGTGATAAATTATACAATATACGGTACAGTATGTTGAAATTGAATTTAGGCACGGGATACGTAAAGGCGATACTGAGATTCGTAAACATCACTTTTTTTTCATTATTAAAGTGAAAATAGTCGTTTATTACGTGTATATATTTGAAGCGGATTCATTGATGAAAATTTTTCGCAACTGTCGGCCAAATTGGATGAAAGTTTTTCGGCAGATCGTAAACCTCCCGTCCCTAGCCGCCATCCATCCAGCCGAGTTATGTTATGTTAATTTCGTTTATTATTTTCGGGAGTTTGAGAAGCGTCAGAGCCTCCACGCAGAAAGCTCACTCCGGTAATGCGTAAAGCTCCGCAAAGGGATGATCCGGATGCGAGCGAGCAACTTCTGCATTATCCCGCGTAATATTATTATCATATTAGGCTGACGAGCCAACCAGATGCGAGGCAAACGAGCCCTCATGCAAAACGGGATGCTAAACAATGCTAAGAAAGCAGGTGGGGTCAAAGGGGACGGGGTTAATGTCGTTTAACACCTGAGAAGCGGAATTGAAATAAAAACAACCCCCTTTCACTTACGTGGAAAATTTCTAAGTTACAATTATTCAAGGCGATGCGGGGTATATCATCAATATACCCAATAGTTAATCGACATAGTTCTTTATCAACTCAAAAAAATATAAAATTATATCACACGCTAATATTACCATTATTTACCTATGCTTCACCTGTGTGGAATAACGCCTCGAACACTAACCTTTCCAAGCTCCAAATAATACAAAATAAATCCATAAAAATAATTTATAATACACCCATATATACTAACTTAAAAAAACTGCATGCCATAAATAATATTCCGTTAGTTATAGACATTACTAACAAACTAACCAGTAGATTCTATGACATAATCACTAATAACCATACTAACACACTTGTGATGAGTCTCGGTGATTTCATCAAAATGTCTATACCCTTCAGGTATAAACACAGATTACCAAAACACAATCTGCTTTAGATCGTCGACTTTAAAGAGTCATTAATTAATATTATGTATTAGATGTATTATGAGCATTTATAAGAATTGTAAATAGGTTTTTGAGCTATTTTTCCTATTATGCTGTACATTGACAGTAGAATAATATAATACTATGATCAGTAGATCAGTAGCTATTAAAAAATAGATATAAGATGTATTGTGAACATAATTTAGTAATAATAAAAAGCATTTAAAAATCAAAAAAAGTTACGATTAAACATATGTATGTTCAAATATCTACATATTTTATTTTAATCGAAAATGTACACTAGCTATTGCAGATCGCACCAAAGTGACGAGTGTTCTGCGGATACAATGCATTATGTAGGGGTTGAAAGCAAATGGGAACTAGTAAACATTAATTAGAATTGATATAAGCTAATAATAATGACATGAGTCAGACGTATATTTATTGAAATCTATCGAGAAACATCGAGAATTTGACTAAGTTTTAACTTTTTCTCTTTGAATCAGTTAATAAGCTATCGTTGAGACACACGTGAATAATGGATAGGTATAAAGGAGTGGTATACGCATACAAGACTGGGGTTTTAAAAAGCCTATCCAGTCTCGTTAGCGTTAAGTACGACAATAAATCGAGAGGATCGTCCGTGGGGGGGTAAAAACATGCAAAAAAAAAGCAAACCGCTCCCAAAAATTAGATTAAAGCGGTCCATCACGGTAATGAGGAAACAACTATGGTAATTTTGTACGATTTAGTTTGACGCACGTCGTTCATTGTAATAAATATCACGGCTGCGAACAAAGCGTAAACAATATCTACAATGTGGGTGTATTTTGCAAAACTCTTAACAAAACACCTGTTCGCAATTTCGCACATTCGTGACGAACGTTATCGAGGAGGGTTCCGACGACATTTTGGGCCGGATTCGATGTTGAAAAGTCGTCCGTCCGTCTGCTCGGTGAATTTGTATTCAGACGATTTTAAACTTTATTCAGACATTTTGCCATCGTTTACCGTCGAATACGTAATGCGCATAAGATAAATATTTGAACGGAAGAAACTGCTTCATCAAAATTCGCGACGTTCGCTCTCCCCTTTCGTCGGGTGAAAAACTGAACCGAAAGGAAAAACCGATGGAAAAGCGGACGAAGTAAGAGAGCGCATCACGTCTAAGACCGTTTTCGGGACAAAAAATTCAAAAGTAAAGTGTTTTTTGCAGTTTTATGAATAAAAGAAATATTTCAAATAAGAACAAACTGACAGACTTATAGTTTTGAAAAAACAAGACATACCATTCGGAATAAAAATTAAGCAGGCAGTACGTTTCAGGGATACAAATATTTTTATAACATATATGTACATATTTATTAATTCACTAGTGTTTTTACCCGGCTTCGCTCGGCATTTGTAATGTAAACCGCTTAAACATGGCCAATATAATAGTAAACATTTTATTAAATTTATTTGAATATTCATTTGTTTTTCTACGAACCAACAATAGTTACATACAAAGTCTCTTTCCAAATTATTTTATATATTAGGTTTATAGTTTTTGGACCATTGAGACATTACAGGAAGAACCTAATGCGCCACAGTGGCCTACATAAGAAAACGAACAAAAGAAAAATAGTACATAAAAATGAACATAAGCAAAAATAAAATTTGTAATCTAATATATAATTTCGAAAGAGACTTTGTAATGTTTAATGAATGTAAATATGTAACTATGTAAGGTTTGGTTGGGAGCATCGAAAAAAAAACAAAGTTCTATGACGACGATATCGATAACGTTGAGTATTATTTTTTTCGATTTAAATAAATTTAATAAAAAAAAAATATATTGTTTACTATTAGATTAGCCATGTTTATGCTGTTTATATTAAAAATACCGAGCGAAGCCGGGTAAAACCACTAGTATAATATAATTAAATGTGAAAAAACATCCCTGCGAGGCACAAATGGAAGAGAGAAGATCAAAATTCCACTCATACGTCAAATTCAATTATGAAAATAATGATGAGCGCAGGCTACCAGACAAATAGTTTCAAATAATCTCCGATAACCAAAGCTCAATGAGGTGAAAAATATCACATTCAGTTGAAATGTTTCATTGAAAAGTCAGATAGCACTTGGAATATGGAACAATATCAACATAGACGACTATTTAAATTTATTATAATTGAATTGTAGATATTTTTAAATTTTAGATAAAAGATTTTAGAGGACCAACCTAGTCCCTCTAGTGATTAGTCCAATGACGGCCTTTGCATACCGGCATATCTTTATCCAAAATATCGAAAAATAAATTTAAAATTACATATTTATATGGTTTAAGGTTTTAATTTTTTTTTCAAGGAATTTTTCGATAATATTCAGAAAAGATTCAAATACTCAAATATCGGAATTCACTGGCATTTTATCGCGTAGCATACATACATATATATGTACATCTCAAATTGAATATTTCATTCAAATGAGTAACGCAATGATCTATAAGATAGATATCGTTCATTAATTGTAAATATATTCAAATGTATGTACATACGTATATAAATTGAATACAGAAATCACCACAGTTTGAGAAATACTGATCTGATATTTCTCGAAGACAACTGTAAAGAAGCTACATTCCAAATGTCAATATAATAGATACAATGGTTTAGGAGTTGTGCTTAATTTACAAAACTTATTATTATTATTATAAAGTAAAATATATATATGCTCGGCGTTGCACGGGTTTATAAAAGTTAAATAATTCTCTTTCAAATGGTTTTGAACTTTTTCAAAAGCGAACCATGAGATTTACCTAATTTGGTGATCCTTAATTGAAAGCTAAGGATGTATATAGCCGACAAATACATACATACACACATTTATTATACGTACATATATGCATATACATATACATATGTTCTTATGGAATAATCGAATCATAAATTAGAGTAAAATCAAAACGTTTTGTTAGTTATTAATCAAAATAATGGAAGTATCAAATTTCAATCAATCAATTCGGCCGCAATATATCATAACATAAACTATAGCTTATATTCGATATTATAATATACACAAATAAGCTATATTGTATCGCATAGCGTAGAGAGAGAGAGAGAGAGAGAGAGAGAGAGAGAGAGAGAGAGAGAGAGAGAGAGAGAGAGTTCGTGTAATTAGTAAAAAAACCGCATTCAACAAGTGGCTTAGTTATATTGAAGGAAAAACCTTTTCAGAGGGAAAACGTCTCGTTTTAATGGTAATTTAAGAAAAGTGATGCGAACGATCAATTTTAAAACGTCAATAGTGGGAGCAATTTAAAATAATGAAAGTACCATTAACTTCGATTTGCACAACGCGAGAGGGGAACATCTATAGATTTTTGAAAATGGCGATTTTCGTTTCAGAAAGATTTTACCTTCGACCGAATGGCGTATGAAGCCGTACAAATTGGTCGAACAAATTAAAAGAAAAAAAACGCAACTCTAAATCGCCGAAAATCGAACTGACGATTGAGGCCGAATCTCTGAATAAGGCACGAAAATGAATAAACAACCATTTAAGGCTAGCCCGAAATTTAATAATATCACATCTACTTATCGTATATGTACACTTCAGTGTCGTACATTAAATTATACGATGCACTCGTGCCGAAAATGTACAAAATTGTTCGAAGTTTGTACGCGTTTCGGTGCTGGGAAAAGTAGGTGTAGAAAAAATCATCGCTTGGGAAAATAAAAAAATCAAAGAGCTCCTTTGAAATGAGTCGTGTTTCTTTTGCGTTGGTATTTTCAAGAGTGTCGCGTCTGTTTTTCGATTCTATTCACTAAATATTTTTGGGAAAATGTACAAGATTTACACACAGAAATAAGCAACGCGCCCCGGGCGAAATATATGTATAGATATATTATAACAGGATCAGTGGGCCGAATAATTTGCAATACGTTAAAAATTTTATATGCACGTTCCATATTATATCATAGCAGCCCTTACAATATCAACTGGGACTTTTGGCTAGGTATTCTATAATACATATGTACATTTTAAAATTTTGAAAACTTGCGATATAAACATTAATTCACTAGCCCAAGATGTAAAATATGTATAAAATACTCAGGCAAATTTTTAAAATTAAAAATGTATCATGTACATATGTACGAACTATGAAAGGGCTTAATGTTGGTTTGAAAATTTATGATCAAAATACATTATTTTTATCATATAAGGGAAAAAATAATACTGAAGTTTCTTCAAAATTAAGATTCACCCAGAAGTATAGCATAAAAGCATCTATTCAGAGAATTATCTGTAGTGCTGCTGGTCAGGCTTGGTTATTTGCGAATCCAAGTCGATCTTTTACTATCAAAGTCTGCCAATTCATATGATTTAATTGTTGAAAAGGTTCCTTATAAAATTGGCAAAAACCATTCCTACCCACTATGTGACCATTATTAGAATATGATTTCAAAATTTATAATCTATAAATGTATATATTTACAAGTTTGATACCATACATGTTGCTCAGGGGCAAACCAGTAACGACGTCTTGGGAAAATATAAAATTGGGTCCATCGGTTATGCCGCCTTTCTCAATGTATAAATAAATAAAAACATATAAGCACATATTTATTTTTCTTAAAATACAATTTTAATTTAATATTAGAACTATGTAATGCTTAAGTGTAATTTTAAATTTGAAAAAATGCAATTGATAAACAACATATGTACATTTAAAAAAAAATCAAAAAAAAGATTGTGCCCTTCTTAACGAGGAAATATTTTATTATTTATTATGCTTTTTCTGAATCTATAAAAGAAAACAATTAAATTTAAAGACTATTTACTCATTTAATAACCAAAAAAATGTAAAATTTTCAGCAAATCTCGGAACCAATTATGTACATATGTAAAGAGTTCGATTAAAAGATTTCATCAATACAATTAAACCGTTCAAAAATCAAGGGATTTTCTATAATCAATATAAAAAATTTAAAAAAATATTTACCCTTGACGAGGTAATACTTTTATAATTCCGATCGATTTTTTACAATATAGCTTTTTTTGACTGTAAAAATTTAAATATACATATCTTTCTAAAAAGACACATACATATATGAGCCGTTATAATTGAAAGTGACATAAGTCCACTTTTCTTCATTTTGATAAATATGTATTTCGCAGAACATTAAATACAATGCGTTGCGTTTAACAATATTTAAAAAATACTGTTGGCATGCAATACGTTTATTCTGTTTTTCCGAGTTTCTAGACAGATCGAATTAAAATAATTGATAACAATTTATGAATTACGTCAAACAGAAATAGTGTTTTTGAAAATTGGACATCCGCCACTTTCAAATATACCGACTTATATATGTACTGTAATGTAAAAAATTAAACCCATTTCCATTACAAAAGGCAAACAAAAAACAGCAATGTTGAGATTTAAATATTTTATAAACAAAAAAAATCACAATCTTTAAATTTGCCTTAGATTGTATTTAGTATTCTTTCTGAAAAATTTTGTTACTTTAATACGACAGCTTTACTCAGATCAAGAATTTTCTTTTTAAGCGCGCTGTCGCTTACATTAATTTACCAAACATTGTTATGAATTTTTTATTTTACTTTTAATATCATATATTTTTTGGCATTATTTTGCGGCAGCCCACTTAATTTCCCGGTTCGTTCATCCGACAACCTTCAGAAACGTCACGTCGACGATAATACGACATATTTATTCATTTCATAATACAAATACAATCAAAATCAAAACTGAGAACGGTTAGAAAAACGAAACCAAGTATATTTCAATTACACACAAATCATTCAACTTTCAATTGAACGCATACCCAATGAATCACTTCAATGGATTAATCGACCCGATTAGCATGTGATTCGATTAGTTAAGAAACTATTACATCCTCGATTAGCCGGATGACTGTCAACAATTCACTTGAGACAATCTTTCACGTAGAAAAGTTGCATCATGCGTACATAAACAGCGTTTTAGAGTAAGTTTTATTTTAGAAATAATTTTGGCAAGCGTGCAATGTGATAATGATAGTCCAATTTCTAGATGCGACAGCTTAGAATGAAATACCCAACCCTGAATAGAACTCAATGGAATATTTGACGTGAAAATTAAATACAACACACACGTCACGTGATCCATTTGAATAAACAATATACATACGTACGTGTGTATATTTGAAAACTAGTGTGTACCCAAAAGTAATCGGAATTTTGTTTATCAAAATGTTTTTTTCCAATATAATACTGCCATAATTTAGCTTCAAGAGGACTTACTATTAGACGTAATATTATAATCTTATTAAATTTTACAATTCTCAAGCAGTTCTGTAACAATTTAACTTAACGTTCTTTAGCGTTTCCGTTTAGCGTTTTCCTACTCTTCAAATCGCTATTCTTTCATATCTCTTTTCATCCGACGAAACATAATAGGACACATTATTTTAGACCAGGCTAATAAATACGAAGAGTGAAAAACAAGGATCATGTCTTTTTTTGTTTAAAAAAATGTATATAAATATACATACATATATATTTTATTCAAATTCAGACTTTTCTTTGCATAAAGCTGCTACACAATTGCTTCAAAAGTTTGAGATACAACTCTTAAGCTAATACTATATGCACAGAAGAAACAAATTGAGAGCGCAAACTTTGAAAAAAAGCTATATCAAAACACTGGACTTGACTTTTAAAGCTTTTTTGGGTCATAAGAAATTGAAAGACTTCAATTTGCTTAAATTTGGTTTCAAAGTATCAAATATCATACGTTTGACGATCTCCAGAAACGTTTGAGAGTTAAAAAAATAATTGGAATTAAGGTATATGATCTAATAAGTAGTTCTTGTATGGCTAATTGATTTATGAAAGTATTTAAGTGACTGTTTTTAATATGATAATTTCAGTTAATGATAATTCAATGGAGCAACAACTGAGAATCAAATATCACTGACGTTCAATGTAACACACATATGTATATACATTTTAACATACATACATATGTACATGCACGAATGTGATACGTTTGACATAAAGGGGAGGTGGGTGTGTTAAATTTTACGATGAGCGCAATTTGAAAAATTTGCATGTTCGCGTGGAAAATTTGCGAACAGCGTGTGAAACTGTACCGAAAGGGTGTTTAACATTTTCAGCCGAGGGCTGCCTCTCCATGGTTTTGCGGTTATGGAAATGCATTTTCAGCAGGCATTTAGTCAGTTTCAGGATTTTCAACGGCAAATTCCCACGAGCGAGGCCATAAAGAACTCGCGTCACACCGTCTGAATGTTTCGCTTAATGCGAAAACGCCAGCAATCTCATCTCGGGAAAATTCGCTCGTATATATAATTCAGGGGATGCTGTTTATTGGTGGTATTACAGCGAACGAAAATTAATGAATGTATCACACTGAAATTTTCTATTACTCTATGACACAGATTACAATATGAAAAATAGAATATTTATTTATTTATTTTTACACACATATGTACATACATCATATGTGCCACGACAGGAATTACTTACATACCTCAAAGTGACACAAATTGTTAGATAAGTACTGGCAATTTTCCCAAACATAACAGTTTATAGAATACAATAGAGACATCTATGGAAAATCAACAAAATTTTGATACACAAATTCGAGATGCTAATAACAAATTCGAGATACTAATAAATTTTATTTAAAAAAATGAATTGAACAACATATGTAGATCAGAGGTTAAGCATGCAATGCTTTTGATTGTGTGGTCATGGATTCTATCCCTGGCTATTGCTGGCCAGACCTTGAATATGTGACCCCAAGGTCGATCTTTTTGTCCATAGATGTCTCTATGATGATTGTAATGTTTATAATCGATGTTTGTAATTCTTGTAATTTTAGGTCTTGAATAATACAATGTTAGCCATAGATGCTGTGTTAGTAAAAAATTGGTGTATACCTGTATAAATAAATAAATAAATTAATTTTATTCTACGAAAAATGAGAAAATATTTTCCGATTTTTAAAAATTCATATCTATTCATTAGATTCCTTTAGTTTTCAAAGTTATGCATAGTTTTAATGCCAGATTTTCGAATTATACATATAATATAAATATGCGCGCACATTTTTAAATATTTTAACCTTTAACCGGAAGTAGTACTTTTACTTTAGAGAATCGAGGTTTTTTATATTTTCCTCGGAAACCTTTTCGTGTATTGAACTGAAATTTCATATCTAGAAGTTTTAGCTTAACACCAAGTTACATATATATAAAATTTGGTAAGAAACCGTCAACCGGAAGTAGTAGTTTACTCTTGTTCGATTTTTCTTCCACTGTTTTTTCCGCACTTTAAATGTGTTTGCTCTTCACGAAAAAAATTCAAGTATAATCCTTGTATCAATGTGATGAAAATAAAAAAAATCGTTAAATTTAATTAACCGGAAGTGGGATTATTTCCTCTTAGAAATGTCAAAATGTTGTAACAACACGATTTTTTCCACACCACTGACCCAAGCCTATCAAGCTGAAAATTTATATTTGTATTCTTTATGTATTTACTTAGAGTTGATAATGTTTTGGCTAGTTTGTTTTATATAAAAAACGAACATTATAATACTATCAATTTACTTAAATTGCTTTAACGAATGACCGATAATGTATTCTCCATATATTGTATTTCGACTAAATAAAATACGTACATATAGTCGTTTTAATTGTGTGCTTAATTCGTTTAGCAGTCAAACACAGTAATGCCGTGATCTCAAAACAGACATAATAAATCTCAAAAAGAGTACTAGAAGAGATATTCCATCGCGATTAAGCACATTACGACACCTGAGGGGAAACTTTACAAAGCTTTTCCGGTGCGATTAAAATTCACGAAAATGTACAAAACAAGTTACGCATGCAAACCGCAAATGGGTTACACTAACTAATGAACATTAACTTCGAACATCTCTGCTACAATTCGACAGGTGAGGCAGAACCAAGTGTTATGAATTACACTATATTTATTTAAGAATTAGGGTTAGATTGATCGTACCTTGCTGCAATGGCGACATTTGCCCTTCTCGGATCTCCGATGCACCCAGTGGTGGTGCGTGACGGTTTGTTCTCGATATTGACGAACTCCTACATCTCGGAAAGTGGGCTTGCAGGAGAACTTGACTCGGTCCATCAGAATGTCGATGCAGTTCGAGTGGGCGATGATCTTGCACGCCGAGCACTTCATTCGGGGACCATGCTTCTGCAAAAAAAATCAACAATTGTAAAATATGCAGATGGAAAATTCAATCCGAGGCAATACAAAGAAAATTAAGTATTGACACCTTCTCAGGTTGCTATTATATTTATTTCGATAGTTGACTCCATCGCTGACATCACCGGAGAAAAGGTGTGCGACGCTTGATTAATTCATTGAAGTTTGTATATAAATTTGCCTTAAGATGAGTCATCATCGAAATGTTAGATGTATTTATTTGGATAATAAATGAAAATAAAGCTTATTGACAATAGTAAATATTTAGACTGTTGACTGATATTTCAACACAGTCTAATATTTTAATAGATAATAAGATGTTATAATCAGAAACTTGACACTTAAAATGGCACTCGTATTCGAATATTGATTTGTTATATCTTTAGAGTCGCAATGAAACCTTAAAAAACCTTGTTGAAAAGAGCAAAAATGAATCTTTACAACTTTGACTATAAATTGTAGACCGGGCTATATACATTCTGTATGTAGTTTTGGGTTAAAGGTATGCACACAATTTGCAATTTTTTATGAAACCCCGTAAAAGATCGTAATAAACCAAACTATCGTTCATTCAAAGTCTTTAGTTAAAATTATATGAAAGTATATAATGTATTATAAAAAAATTTGAGCTTTTTTCTTATCATACCATAAGCAATAACATTAAAATACGATAAAAATAATGTGTAATAGAATAAGAGTGAAAAAAGTAGCTTTGACCACTGTTAAAGTGAGTTGAGAAGGCAGCTAGCTATCTGTCATCATTCCGATCTGACACATGATTCCGATGTACATTTTGAGTTTGTTAATGATTCAACTCCTATAGTTTCATTACATCTATGTTAGCTAACCACCGAAGATAAAAATCACATAATCAGTGGCTGTTGAACCTTAGACATATCTAATTTTAATACAATAAAAAGCTTTTAAAAACAAAAATATAAATTATTAATGCGTTTTTATTTATTTTGTATTTTTAAATAATTTTTACTGTACTTAAATAATGTTCACAATACGTTTCAGTTTTATTTAAATGGCAACTCATCCAGTTATTATTATCTGTTTTACACATTTTTATCATGTTTGTATTTATAATATGCATTTATTGTAATGCTAATATTTTACTCAAACTTTAAGACATTATATCAAAAAATGGCTTGTAAAAAATAGTATAATATAAAGTTCGTAAAATATCGCAGTTCCAAATAGACGCTCTTAGTCCAAAATCAAGCCAAAAAATCAAAAACAGAGAGTTGAAAACAAAGATCGATTGATTCAAGCAGAGAGACGTCAAAAAGTAACCATTTTAACATTCATTATATAAACTATTAGCGAAGCAAAAATATAGATGACAGATAATAAGAGCCTATAATTCAAATTTTATGAGATATAGTGTTAAAGTGAATGTTATAGGCATTTAAACAATTAAAATCTGACAAAACGAGTGAGGGGCGGAAAGTCAAACAAACAAGGCTGCTGACTATTGGCAATGGATGAGCTGTAACCATCTCGAAAAATTTTGGATTCTTAAACGTTTTTATTACGATTATATTTCACCATCAACTTAGCGGACTTAATTGAAATTTCTATCGGCCGCCAAACCTCGCAAAATGGAAAAGTTTCAAAGCGATTAGAAGAGCGTAGACTAATTGACGAAGTGAAACTAATAAAAACCTTGTAAAAAAGCTCGAAAACCAATACCAAAACTGTGTACTAAAATGATATTTCAAATACGAAACAATTAGCTAAACCCAACAAATTATATATGTATGTCTACACTGAATATGTATGTATTTCATATCACAGTTTGATTACCTTTTCGTGAAGATTTAAACCATAATGTTTTCGTACCATAATGGAAGGTAAACCTATGTATGTTTATAATATAGAAAGGTACATGGCTCTATCGTCTAGCATGAAACTCATACATGTATGTATGTATATACACGCTTATTATATTATATTATATTTATACAATATACAGTAGAAGTTACAATAATTGAAGTTTATCACGACTGACGATCGCTTCAACTTTACAAACATTATATTATACTAAACCAACACAACGTCTACAATTAATTCAAAGATACGAGAACCAAGGTCGGAAAGTGCCGATGTTTTGATAACAACAAATTAATGAATTGCACACCGGGCATAGACTAGTGATCATTGGTATGAGTCAGAAACCCACGTCATTTTGTACGTTCATGTAATATATGTACATATATACTAGAATCGAACAATTGCCATTTTGAAAGGTCTCCAATTACCTATTGCTCGATCGAAAATACATTTGCACGATTTCTACAATGCTATTTTTTACCATGGCAGAAACTTAAAATGATTAATACACATCTCACCGAAAGACTTGTGTCATAATATATTATATAATACATAAAGGCTACGCATACCGTCGTTAAAATTTAGTTTGGTCCGAGCGAACGTGGTGTGTAAAATTTTAATGCAAAAGTTTTTACGTTTGCTAAATATGTACATTAATATGGGTATAAGGCGCTGTAGGGATTCTGTGAAATCCTTTGCGTGTTCTGAGTATAATTTTAATGCATATACTGCAGGGGTTCCGAGCTAATGGTCTATAAACCTTGGGGGGTCTGTTGATTGATATTATATTTTTGTATGGAAAATACGTGTACATATTTTCAAGGACTTAATATTTCTATTGAACAATGGATCAAATGTTTAAGCCTGATTACCGTCAATTATTTGCATGTTTTTAATTGCAACCATGTAGGTATTTCAGCAAAAAAAATCTCTGAACGATTTGGAAACTACTCGTAAATAAAATTAATCCGTTTGAATAAGTTTAATTTTATCTTTTTTGT
Organism: Arctopsyche grandis; assembly: GCF_051622035.1. Taxonomy (NCBI): domain Eukaryota; kingdom Metazoa; phylum Arthropoda; class Insecta; order Trichoptera; family Hydropsychidae; genus Arctopsyche; species Arctopsyche grandis. Next base: position 8,382,000 of record NC_135367.1, read on the forward strand.
AAACAACAATTTGTCTAAATTTTATAAATTTGGTTCAATATCACATTTAAATGGTTGCTACAATGTATATAAATTAATTTAATTAGTAGGTACATGTGAAAAGAATATGCATGTACAACATCTTATGGGATTTCATTGTACAATGTTATAATATAATATAATAGAAAACATAATGAGATAAAATAAATCCCGATAGGCACAACGTGTACATCGTTGCAAAATTTATTATAATGCTATGCGAGCGGAAAATTAAAAAATATTGTAAAGTTAAAGAAAAACAAATACACAGTAGACGTTTGGGAAAATGAAAAGCTGAAATACGCCAGGAGCGCTTACACTATAAATAAAATTAATTCAAATGTCTAGCAGAATATCACGTTTAAAGGCACAAACATTAATTTATTAAATATAAAGGAAGCTTAAGATAAATATCTAATGTTAAAAATTTCGATGTAGATATTATATTAAATAATACTACAACATAAGCCATGCCAAGGGCAACTTCTTGTTAAAAAATTGAACATCGTCTAGTTATTATTATTATATAATGCCTAATATCATACGCACTTCTAGATGTTCTAAAAAGAAGCCAAACATTAATATATACATTTATAAGTACCTACATATAGTAAATACTGCATAGCAATATACAACATACCATAATTGGTACTCTTTAAAAATTTACTTGTCATCGTTAATAAGGTATAAGCCCGCAGTAAAGGTCGCTGGTTGTGTTAATGCTAACCACCGAGAGGTTCCCGGGTTCAACCTTTGGGTTAACCTAGATTGAAAAGAATTATTCGAAAGTATTTCTGTAGTACTGCTGGTCAGACCTGGACATTTGTGACTCTAAATCGATCGTTTCATATCAAAGTTTGCCAATTTATCTGATTTCATTGTTGAAACGGTTGAAATGTCACCACTATTTGAGTATACTTTATCTACAAGCTTGAAATTCATAGATGTTTCGTTAATTTCGAGTTTTTCAGTGTCTCGTAATTCAGCGACTTAATAAAATGTAATAAAATGCTGCAATACTTGCAATTAATTGTCTAGGAAGGCTCATTGAGCTCTACCTTCTTGGTATATATCTATGTAAAAAAAAATATTATCTTACAGTGCAATCTTGGTCCCCGACATAGCAACAGTCACCGGAGACGGAAGTCGGTGACCAGAGATGATCTCCACTGATGGCAGCCTCGCTCCAATCCGGGGTACATCGCACTTGTCGAGGGCCTGTTTTTCTGTGAACGCAAAAAAAAACAATCATTAAAAAAATTGTCAAATGAAATGAGAAAAAAAAACATAATAAAAAAAACATCCGTTGACAGTATCGCACTTGAAAATATAATGTAAAATGTATCGAATGCGGGCCACTCGTTTGAAGCATCTGAGCGAAAAGCTCATCCTGAATGCGGATAGAAGTTAATTAAATTAGCGAGCGAATTCGATTATAACAATGGCAACCAACCATACAGCGAGCTTTGCGATTAATACATTGTGCTGAAAAGAACTCGAAATAAAAATGAGAAACTGCTAATAAATTATTTTGCGTTATCTGCCCGGTTTGTTATTATGTTGCACTATGTAATTACATATACATATACATATGTATATATGTACACACTGTTTCTGTGTGCAACGTTTCGCATGTCCTACTTGGAAAAAAAAATGCGTCTGTCATTTTACAAACAGTCATATGAATGTCATGTCATATGCATGTATATTGTTTACACACATACATACATACATAATATAATAATAGTACGGTAGAGTGTATATTGTATTATATTAGTTGTGTTGTTTATGTTAATTGACCTAAATCAAATGTTGCTATAAAGTTATCGGTGTGTTTATTATATCTATTATACTCGGAAGATTGTTTAGGAATGTTTAAATATCGTTTCTACATATTTATTATTGTGCCTAATTAACTACAATAACAGATATATACTTTTGTGGTGTGTATCTGTTAATAAAATCATTTATTTTATGCGAAAGCTTGTTGATTTCAATCATGATTAATCTTATTTCGTATTTGTACTTTTATTTATTATTCGTACTTCCATTTGGGCCTTACAGGGATGTTTTGTATTTGTAGTTGTTTCTTACATATTTATTGAAACTGGCTGTAGGTGCAAGGCATTCCTTATGCTATATTTTATTTGATATTTTTACTTTATCTGTTATTATTAAATGCTATTTTTTATGTTTATGTATGGATGTATTTATGTTTATGTTTAATTGTTATTTTGTTTTTGTGTTATATTTTTTGACCATTGTGGCGCTTTAGGAATTCCTGTTATGCCACAATGGTCTGTTTAGAATAAATACATAAATAAAATAAATAAATAAAATAATTCTATTTTAATTTTTCTTTGTATCATTTTTGAATAAAATTTTGAGTGTTTTGAGTATTGGATATTATACCAACGATTATATTGTACTCGATGACATATCATCGCGTGGATGTTGGCATATTAACTTATTATTTAAATAAAAAATTAAAATAAATATGTCGGTTCGATCTGCACGCGCTCGAATTTTTTTCATATACCTTTTATATATATTTATATTAAATTGTTTAATATGAAAAAAGGTAAAAACCATCTAACTACCTATGTAAATGTAAACAATATAAAACACCAATAGAAAAATTAATTAATTAAATAAATTTCAATAGTTGGCGGTATATGAGTATTCAAATAAATTTATATAAAATAAAACTATTCAAATAAATTTAATAAATTGTTTACTATTAGATTAGTCATGTTTAAGCCGTTTACATATATTACAAATACCGAGCGAAGCCGGATAAAACCACTAGTACATTATAACTTGTTCAGGCTCTAATAAATCGAAAATATCGTACAATTAGTCGTGCCCGGAGAAAATGTTGTGTAAATACATTCATAAATAGTAACCTAGTAGCGTGTACGTTTTTTTTTAAATTAACACATTACCAGTGTAATTATTCCGTCAAAATAAAAAATATATAAAAAATACACACAACAGGAAAAAGTGGATAGAACATCGTACGCTTAATTTCCGCGAAGAAAATGCCCGCTTCATTTTTCACGGCGCAAACAGAGTATGAAAATACACGTTTATGTGTTTGTGTGTGTGTGCTTGTATGTATTTTTTTTTGTTCCTTTCGTCGTCTTTCTGTGAAAATATTGATCGGTTGTGTGTGGCAGTCGGTTTGGTAATAACCACACGGCAAAGTTGGGTCAGAGGCCACCAACTTTGCACATCGCCGAGTTGACTTTTCCGGTGGAAAACTCGTCAGGCGTGCCGCGCGCTTGCATAACATTACTGCGGCGGGACTCATTCATATTGAAAGACTTTGGGGATGTTAATCATAACGACTTCTCCGGCGAGACAATATGCAAAAATTGACAGACGCCACTTAAAATTCAAACATCCAGCAGAAACTCGACTTAATTTTACGGTCTCCACCGTCGAAGTTATCAAAGGAATGGAGGACTCGCAATTAAGGGTTTAATTAAAGATACACTCCCCCCATCCCCTCTTCATCCTTTATATATCTACACCAGTAGAGCGATCATTCTAAAAATGTTTAATGGCTCAAATTTTGATTATACGTATAATATTATACTTAGGCACAATATGATGGTATTATCATTTTTCAAATCAATAAACACCCATGTATACTAACTTGAAAAAACTGCTTGCCACAAATAATATTCCGTTAGTTACAGACATTACTAACAAACTAACCAGTAGATTCTATGACAGAATCACTAATAACATAACACACTTGTGAATAGTGTGTTTATACCTTTCAGGTCTTAAGATCGTCGACTTTAGAGAGTATTTAATTAATATTGTGTATAAGATGTATTATGAGCATTTATAAGAATTGTAAATAGGTTTTTGAGCTATTTTTCTTATTATGCTGTACATTAATTAATATTAGATTAGTATAATACTATGATTACTAACAAAATTAAATTAAAATTGTAAAATAGAAAACGATTAGCTATTAGAATAGATATAAGACGTATTGTGAACATAATTTAGTAATAATAAAAAGCAATTAAAAATCGAAATCAAAATCAATAAACAATTGATAAAATCTGTTTTTTGGCAATATATATGTACATATATAACATGTATGTATAATTAAATTACAGATTTAATATCTTAAAATCATTAAAATGTAAGCCCTATTCTAATTAATGTTTTCCTTATTATAATGTTATATTTTAATTTTATAATTATTAACCTTTCACTTTCATTATTCGAAAATATTGATTGGGTCATGGCCTTTAAAATTTTTGTAATATTGTAGCTGGAATTATTTGAAAACATAAATATTTTCTTTGATATCTACGTAATATATTCCATATTTATAAAAATAAAATAATACGATAATTTTAATCATTTTACTCACTAACATATTTATATTATTTATAGAAAAATGTATGCATATTTTATGATAAATTATTTCTAGTTCTATAGTATGCATGTTTGTACACAAGCAGAGTTTAAAGGAACAAAATATAAAAATGATAATTCTTCATAATTATACTCCAGTTGCTTTGTATTATGTTTTCTACTAGTCTTTTGCCCGTTAACATTTAAACACATGAATGTTTTTGAAAAAATCACATAGGAGATTTGAAATTAAATTAAAACTTTGCACTCGGTATTTAAAAAAAAACATTATTTTGAAGTTATCAGTTTGCTCTGCAAAACTCCATTAAGGAGTCGATTTAGCCGAATCTTTGGACGAATGACCTTACCGTTCGTATCTTTATTTATTTATTTATTTATTTATTTATTTAAAGTTTGGACCGTTGTAGCATTACAGAAATTCCTAATGCGCCACAATGGTCAAAAATATAACAGAAAAGACAAGAAACAAAATAATAAATTAGACATAACAAAAACAAAACATATATATACACAAACAACTAAAAATAATAATTATTATTATTATATATCGTTTATCGTCTTGAATTCATTCTATGTTTACAAGGTTTTTGTATTTCGTAATATTCTTTCTCGATTATGATTTTCAAGTTATGAATTCTATAAGTCCTCACCAGATAGTTTCAAAATTTGTCATCCGGACTGACCGAAACCAATCACGACAAGCAAATAATACACCACCACCACGTCGATCTACTCTATCGCGACGATGCAGCCTCCAGGAAGAATCAAAAAGTTCAGCATCAAAAAATGATGAAGTCAACCATGTTTCCGTTAGTGCTACCATATCATCACAAATATGTAGTAGAAACGGCTGAATTAAACGCAGCCAGCTTTGTCCTGAGACCTCGTGCATTTTGGTAATAAATTACTAATTTTCGGTCTCCCAGTTTGGCGCGTGACTTTCTTTGAGACAAGAAATGGCAGTTTTGATTGAGCCAACGGAGGTTGAGCCAATGGAGACGAAACGGAAGAGGAAGCAGAAGAAGAAGCCAACACAGTCACAACAGAATCACGACTATCAGGACCATTTGAGCAGGCAGATGTAGGAGAAGAGGCAAACATCGACGTCACTGCGACCGTTTCCATAGAAGATTCACTAATACTTGCAGACGTAGTTTTAATATCAGGCTTCAAACATCTAGCAGCTCCCATACAAACATCAGCAAATGAAACACTTGGGCGCAGCTCTAATGATGAAACAACGTCAGTGGCAGACATAGAAGTAGTATTAGTATTCGATTTTTTATTCTTAATGCTCATTCCCCAATCTTTAAATCTACCAAAATGAACACCAGCAGGCCAAGAACCGGCAGAAAATAACAGGCCAGCGACAGAAGCAGGAACAGATACCTTAAAGGATGTATAAGATCCTCGTGCATTAAGAGGGGAAACCACAATGCCATCCTTTAATCCACAGATGGCACTAACGTGAGTCAAAACCTCGTCACACGAAGTGTCCAATGAGAGCTTCCATATATGTATATTGACATTCCTTTTGACGGAAACAATAATTCCAGAAGCTGCTGTTCCCACCTCAAATTTACGTCTAAGTGGAGGTTGTTCAGCCGAAGGTCGGTCAGGTAATGCGGGTTGTCCAGGTTTTTCATGATTAATTCGCAGACCAGATTTACGTCTATTTCTTTTCTTTTTGCCCATCTTCACGGCTGCATCAGCAACGAGAGAAACAGAAGGAGAAGGCACAACACTTCTAATAAGTACAGGAGAATTCAAGCCTCGTATTAACTGCTCTAAGGATGAAAATCTTTTCTCAATACGATCAATTGCATTGACACATAGTTCACGCCACATGTTACAACAATCGCCCATTGTAAAAATTCAAATAAAAAAAATAACAAATGACAATTTTTTCTTATTCTTTCTTCTTTTGTTATTTTTTACCGTACTAAGTATATAATAATTTATCGATATATATTTTCAGAAATCAGTTTAACCACTGTATTTAAATCACAATTGCAAAATTTTTATCAAAAATGAAAGCAACACCAATAACACTACACACAATGCAAAAACACGACACTATTAATCGATAATATATTCGAAAAAAGCATCCGAATATCGGACAATCAAAACAACGAACCAGCTAGTTAGTATGCTACCTAGCAACTTTATATTATAGTATATCACCATTAGACTATAAGGAAACAATATTCTGTTAAATAAAGGTGATTTTCATTCAGTTGTATGTGGATAAGAAATTTGCATCCCATTTGTAGTTACGTTGCGGTGCAGCGTCCTGTTGTGCAACGTGCATTTTCCGGTGAATTTGCTTTATCAATTTCCAATTTAGACCAGGCGCTGAACAGATGCACTACACGAGCTTAACGACCCGAAAAGAGTCGCCAATGCCAATTTTCTGCAGCTAAGGTTAATTCAAAGTTAAACTATTTTTAGAACGAGCCATAGTTTCCCATTTCCAGGAGGACGATTTGCTTTTTCTTTTTTCATTTTTTTGTTATTTCATTCGTCCTACTGTATTATTCAAAATTTCAAATGAAAAAAGCCAAATACACCTGTGTAAATACTCCATGTAATTGTATTAAAAAATCAACATTAGAAAAAACGCTTTCCGGGAATTATTTTATTTTGTGGAAAATGTTTCTTTGTAAATACGTATAAATCAAATATTAAATCTCTCTGAATTGGCAGACCTATTCTAAAAAGAGAAACGTATACAAATATTATACATTGAGAAATATGTATATGTATAATATATACATACGTAGTATAAGTACATACGGAGTTTCCAAACACAGCAGAAAGGATTAAATGAACAAATTGGCAGTTAAGTGTTAAAATCAATTTAATTTCACACATAAATATATGTATGTATAAAAAATGAAGATCCAATTATAAATAAATATGATATAAATTGAAATACCATACAAATAAGAGATTAGTATTCAATATCTCGCTTTAGAAACTGTCAGTTTATAGTATGAATGGAGCTTTCAAACACATGAAAAGTTAAATGTTTGTTATTAAAATATAAAAATGCTATAGAAAAACACGATCTAGGCATGCTATAGTTATGTTTTTGATATTTAATTTTCATTGTTTTTTTTTTAATTCTCCCTAGCCGAGATATTTAACGTATTGCATTAAAATGGAAATATTTTGATTTTCAAATTTCTTCCGTTTATAAAATATAATAAAACGAAGAAAAGCTTACTTATATTCAAGTGAAGAGTTTCATTGTGATCGGTTCTTTATAAAAAAATACATAAGTCTTCGGAAAAACCTTCGGGAGCCTCCCTTTGAAAACAACTCTGGTAAAGAAAAGTAGCGCGCATACAGAAAAAAACCACTTTCTTATAAATTCAAAAATATTTTGAAACGTTAATATGTTTTCTGGAAAATTTCCTAGCAAAAAAGGCGTACATGAATATAAAAGGAAGGAATTAAAATTTCGGTTTCAACGAAAGCCTTAATCACTGACCGAAGGTAAAACAGAGCGCGACGACGACGATAATAATATAAGAATGGGGATGGGGTGTGAGAAAAATTAAACATTTCGTGTTGCCGCTTTTTGGGGCCCGTCAAATTAATTAAAAAAAGTGGGTACACATCGCCGGAGAGAGAATGTTAAAAATGAGAAAATACCGGAGAATTTCACCGGGGAAAAAAAGAAGAAGAGTTGGGCGTACGAGCAACACGTCCCAATCAACCCTTCCGGCGGCCTTTCAATTACTACCCTATCGAAATTTGCATGTACCAGTCTCAAAGAGGAATTAATCATCAACCGTACTATAATTATTAAAAAACAGATCAATATTGTATTTTTGAATATACAATGTATACTTATTTAATATTTTACTTTAACCAATGATAATTTACCTCGTTTTGAAATTAAACCAATTTGAAAAATGAGCGTTTTAAATTAAAGCATAATTGAATTGAAAAAAAAAGTGCTTGAATTTTTCTCTACATTTGATCAATCAAATTTCTTATCATAGATAAAACACATTTTTAAATGTATGGTTTTATAATTTGTATGTGTGTATAACGGATTTTCAAATTTGTGGATTAGTTTTCTTTATATGAGCCGTTATAATTGAAAGTGGCATAAGTCCTCTTTTCTGCATTTCAAGAAATATCTCGCAAAATATTAAATATAATGTTTCGTGATTAACAATATTTAAAAATACTGGTGGAATTTAATATGTTTATTCTGCTGTTCTAAGATTCTCGACACACTGAATTAAAAAAAAAAGTGATAACAATTTGTGAATTAAGTCAAACAGAAATAGTGTTTTTGGAAGTGAAAAATGGACTTCCAAATAAAACGGTTCATATAGGTAATTCATATAGGTTCATATAGGTAATAAATAATCTGTTTATAAAATGAGCTCTGTCTGAATAATTAATAATGAAAAAAGTTCATGAAATCATCATTAATATACACGATCTTTTCAGTATTATTTTATATACAAAAATGTAAGCACGTGTTTCAGTGTGTTTATGTGTATTTTTTATTCGGATTTGATATAAAACCAATTTTCCGAGATATATTTTCGCCTTATATCCCAGGAAATCAACTGAGAGTGTGCTGAATTTATATAAGCTATTTCAACTTTTCGACACTTGTTCACCGATTGACCTAAACCAAAACAAAACAGTTCCATTCGTAGTATGTATTTGTTTCTATTAAAATAATATAAAACAAAAAACACGGATCAAAGGTATTGGAACATGTATTTTTAGAATTTGTTTACGTTTACAGTATTATACATTGTATAGTACATAATAATTATAGAATCACAAATATGCAATCACAATATGAGATTCAGCAAAAAAAAAAATAAAAAAAATTCCTTTATATAAAAATAGAGGAACAATATTTACGATAATGTCTACATCAGATTCCCAAGCGAACGCCATCGAACTATTACAGCAACGACGAGCCGATTATCGAGACGTGAATTTTTCGAATTTTCCATCAACGTAACAACAACGAAATGAATGCTACCCGTTTACGTGTAAAATACTCGAAGTTTTCTATTTTTTATTATTATTATTCATTTTATTTCCCTTCGGTAAGACGATCATAGGCGATCGGCTGAATAAATTTCCCCGGCAAATGTAGACGTTTCGCCTCCTCAAGCCACCGCAATAGTACACCATGGGGGACGAAACGGGGGCAGGGTGGAAAGCGAAGGGTTGAATGAAGAGGAGGGATGGAAAAAAACAGCAATTTTTCCCCGAACAGCCCTCTCGGTTTGATAGAGTATCGATAAGCGCCACCGCAGTCCACGTGGGAGCGGCCGCCCCATGCCAATCAATCAAAGTCACCACACATACACCTAAATAGTGATACATAATCCTAAAATTACATTTTTAAATCTGTAATGTGACTATTTTTGATGAGAGAAGATAAGGGTTTGCAGCATCGTTTATACTGAAACCGGTTGATAATTAAAAAATAAATATACATATACCAATACATAATATAGACACCTTATGTATAGAGCCTATTTTATATGAATTCAGGGTATATCCTCAATATACCCAATATTTAATCGCCATAGTTTTTTATCAACTCAAAATAAAATGAAATTATATCGCGCGCTCATATTACCATTATTAACCTATGCTTCACCTGTATGGAATAACGCTTCGAATACTAACCTTTCCAAGCTCCTACTAATACAAAATAAATCCCTAAAATAGTTTATAATACATACACCCATATATACTAACATAAAAAAACTGCATGTCATATATAATATAATATTCCGTTTGTTACAGACATTACTAACAAACTAACCAGTAGATTCTATGACAGAATCACTAATAACCATACTAACACACTTGTAGTCTCGGCGATTACAACAAAATGTCTATACCCTTCAGGTATAAACACAGATTACCTAAACACAATCTGCTTTAGGTCATCGACGTTAAAGATTCTTTAATTAATATTATGTATTAGATGTATTATGAGCATTTATAACAATTGTAAATAGGTTTTTGAGCTCTTTTTCCTATTATGCTGTACATTAGCATTATAATAATATAATACTATGATTACTAACAAAATTAAATTTAAATTGTAAAATAGAAAATGTTCAGTAGATCAGAAGCTATTAAAATACATACATAGATATAAGATGTATTGTGAACATAATGTCGAAATAATAAAAAGCATTTAAAAATCAAAAAAAAATAAATCAAATATTATACGAATCATGCAAACGAAAATTTTAAACATGTACATTTATTATTCAGCACAGCCCGACACAGAAGTGCACGGAAAATACCACTTCTACTTATACTACAAAGTTCAAACTAATGGTGTGTGTTGATGGCCAGACCTTGGATATATGGCTCCAAGGTCGATCGTTTCCAATCAGAGTTTGCCAAATTTTTCTGATTTCATTGAAACGGTTCGAACAAATTGGCAACCCTGTCCTATTTCTTTCGCAAAAACTAGAGTTATTCAGCATCTCGATCTTAGTTGATTTGAAAATGCTGCAAAAATTAGGTCATAGATGTCTCTGAGGATGTTAATCTATAGACTATAGATGTCGTATTTAATTAATGGGTGTATACCTGTTTAAATACTTATTAATCTGTATATTATTTTCTTCGCATCGTTAGACGAGTGTACATGATTAAATAAAATAAAATAAATTATGGAACTGTCTGGCTTTGAGAATCAATACCAACAATACGAAGAGGAGATTCTCAAGGGGGCGGATATTGGCCTTACACATTCTTAAGCTTTTCAATGTTTAGATGTCGCCATGACGAGGTTTGAGAGCCAAAAAGAATTAAGCTTGAGACAGATTACATGTCTTAAAAGTATTCATTGTTTGACAGCTTCGAAACGAATCTTTAATCAAAAATCAATACTTAAATTATTTATACATATTCATACTGAATGTAAAAGATATACATTGAAGATTATTAAAATTGAGAGAGAGTTATCTGAATATTTGCCATCTACATAGTGAAGTTGTCTCCGTAAAGGTCTTATCTCCAGTAGTTTCCCGTTTTGCTTCTGAACGGAAATTAGGATTTCGTTGGATATTGATGGTATCAATTTTTATATGGAACCAACTCAATAATAATTACGTCAGACAAAATCAGCAAAACCTCTCAAAAGACGAAAAAATCGGATATGTACTAAACTTTGAGATATCAGCCGGAATTTTAACCCCCGACCCCTCAACTGGCAAACAATTGCTCAATCAGTGAGCCACTCTGTGGACGAATCTTTATTAAGTGCATGCAATCCGGCAAACGTTATCGACTATTGAACGTTCGTTTTGGTTTATTTCCGTTGAAATATAAATCGAGTAATTTGGGGTTGCAAATATTGGAATTGCAGCGAATGTTGCCGATGACGTAATGATGCACGTGCGGGCAAACGCGTGTGCTTTTCCACGGAATATTTATACAACTGGTACGTGCATAATGAGGTTGTGTTTATCGGTGAACTGTAACTGCCTGCGGGGTCTTTGATACGGTTGGAAAATTTTTATTTGACTAATGACTTAAAAATTTAGTGGTTTATCTACCATCTGTCAACGTCGACTATAAATCAAACGTTACATTTGTTGCAAAACAATGTTGTGGCTAAAAAAAAATACCGTAGGCTTATCAAAGCAATTTTAAGTCGAATATTTTATACAATATGTATGTATGTATGTATGTGTATACATAAAATGAACTACAGTACAACTTTCCTCCTTAAGATTTATTATTGTATTGACGATAATTCATGTCAAATTTTGTATATGTCACAGTGAAATTATATTTCAAGTGAAAATATATTTTCACTGGCGTTTCAGTCAAATCATAACCAGTTATATTGTCAGGGTTGGTTTTATTCATTTAAGATTAGATTGTTAGGGTTGGTATTATTTAAGGGTTAGGATAGGTTAGGTTAAGTAAGGGTTGGCCCTATTCATTTAAGATTGGGTTGTTAGGGTTAAATTTATAGAGTTAAACGTTGTAAATTCATTGTTCGATTCATTTTCACTGCTTGAATTGGTGAAAATATATTTTCACTTGACATATGATTTCACTGTAACATATGTATATACAAAATTTGATTGTTATTGAAAATTTGAAAATTGATGAGTTTTCCGAATAATGTATGTATATAGCCATTCAATAAATAGACCAAATTGACCAAATTCTAAAAAAGTTTTTTAATGTAAATACTCTTCTTAATTACATGTATGTACATACATACATATATATTATTTACATTTTAAATATTAAATCTATCGCATATCATGTTTATATCATGTATAAATAATTAATTAAATTTTGTTGTTGTTGTTGTTGTTGTTGTTGTTGTTGTAATAATCAATTTTATAAGCATGTGTGCTTTGATCAATAACTTTAAGCGCCTTTGGTTAGCTATTTTTAAAATTTGGATCACTTTGGTGAGTAATAACTTTTATAAATAATCCCTTATGTGTAAAAAAGGTCAAAAATTATTACAATAAATGGTCAGTAATGAAATAGGTATACGCTCAAATGTATTCGGCCTTGTAAACAAATGTTCATCAATAATAAATGGTCAGTTAACCAGCAGCATATATCAATGCTTTCAATTGTGTGGTCACGGGCTCAATACCTCTCTGTCTGCTTGCCAGACCATGGATATGTGACTCTAAGGTCAATCGTTTCCTATCAGAGTTTGCAAATTTATCTGATTTCATTGAAACGGTCCAAAAAATTGGCAACCCCATCATATTTCTCGCGAAATTCGAGTTAATTAACAGCATCTCGATTTCGCTGATTTATAAAAATGCTGCAAATTTGTCCATAGATGTGTGTATGATTGTTATTCGATATATGTATGAGTGTATGTTTATAAGTATTTATTTTTTTTATTTTTTAGTATTATTCAAGACTAATTATAAACATCTATTAACAATTTTAAAGACATCTATGGACATATTCGCATCATTTTTTTTTTATAAATCAGCGAATTCGAGATGGAACACAAGTTTTGTAATTATGTAAACTCAAAATTTGCGAGAAACACAATTTGTTGGAACCGTTTCAATGAAATCAGATAAATTAGCAAACTCTTATAGGAAAGAATTTTAAAGCTGTAGATTTCGCTTAGGCACCATGCTAAAATATAAATATATAAAACAAAGCTGAATAAATTATTTTATTATTCAATCTCAATTATTTAAAAAAAAAAAACTATAATATATAATATTATACTAATGCGAGTTCATGGTTCATATAATTACGGTCGGAAATCCAATTTTCCACGGTCCAAAAAAACCCCATACCTTACAATTTTCAATACAAAAATATTACATATAATGTTAAATCATCAAAAAATAATCTCAAACCAAAATCCAAGATAGAAAATATGCAACCTTAGTATTATGTAACAACAGGAGTATGATACATAGAAGTCGACATTAAATTTTACATACATAGGTATATCAACGTGACATTTAGACGAGCATCGATACACCTAAACATATGTATTATTATATACGGATCAAATAATCGTATTTAGCATACACGGAATATATAATTAAACGTCAAGATTACCGGTCCGCATATAATATGTAGATGGATAACGCTGAATGCAAATGAGACGACATCCCAAACACAACCTCGCACATCCGTCCTATTAGATATGAATTGCCGTGCGGTTAATTTCGACCCCAACCCACACCATTGCCCGTATTCATATATGTACATACGTACATATGTACATATGTATGTGTGGAAAAACTTCTCGCTCGAATTTTCCACGCTCGGCGAATTTTCCCTGAGTATGTCTGATTGAGCGTGTAAGGGCGGCGACACATCGATTAAACGTGTACACGCAACGGACAGTGTTCCACGTCGAAACTAATGATGAATAATTCATCTGCGGGTCTCCACGGGCTACCCGGCTTATTCAATTCTGCCGATGCTGAGAATATAAATTAACAATAACAGTCTGCTGCACCTTGTGTTTGTCTTGCGACAAGGAGTCGTCAGTTCCACTCTCATATCCGAGCCTGCGTATTTCAATAATATGTAGGTACTTTGAGTTTGAATCGCCGTGTTGAAAAAAAAGTGTTTTAAAAGCTTCACTTAGTTCTTAGCTCAATGAAAATCCTGCCTGGCAAAAATTTGTGATCTGATTTTGAACCAATTCCACTCTTTGGATCGCGTTGTTATTTTACTGATACACAGGGATTAGTTAACATTGATCCCGGAATGTTTCTTCAGCACTGGGATTGGGGTGCTGGGAGTTTCCGATCCCGGGATCGGGAATTCCCGTTATGATCCCGGATTTTAAATGTATAAGAAAAAACGTTCAATTGCATGTTTTCATATTTTAAAAACATTCAATTGCATTTTGCAAACTCTTCCGATGTTTCACGCAAAAAATACTCCCATATTGGCGTACTAATTTTGAGAGTTTGGCTACATTCTACATGGTTGACGGATGTTTACCAACTTTTATACATAACTTGGTAAAATTTCAGTTCAATAAATTAAAGGATTTCTTAGAAACACACAAAAATCCTTGATTCTCTAAATTAAAAGTACTACTTTCGATTTAGGAAAAAAATATTGGGGTATAATATTAATAATTTCTATTACATGTAAGAAATTTCAGTCCGATTTGTTGAGTGGTTTGGGAGATGATTAAATTCAAAAACTTAAAAAGAAAGAGGACACCTATAAGGGGAGGTACCATTTCCGGTCAACTTAAGAATTTACTGTGTATCGATAAAAATTTCAGTAACCAATAAGTTTGAGTTCGATAGGACGAACAGTCCCCAAAATACACTGACTCACAATTAACATACAGACACTCACACAGAAACACAGACACACATAATTTTTTTCTAGATCACGTAAACGTGATCAGTGACGTAAACGTGATCAGTGGTCGATTCTGAGTTCGAATCAGTTAAAATATGCTTCAAATATCATTGCGGTTGAGCACAATATGTGCGACACAATACAGGCCGTTCATACCATTTCGTGGAAACGGCAAGCCGACGTCGAAACGGGTGGAAGAAACGGGTGGCAAACAAATGGACTATGAATTTCATTGCTCATCCCACCACTGTTCATTTTCCATATTATTTTTGTAAAAATAATATTTTTAAAGAAATTTCTGCCAGCACCGTTATCCCGGTATTCAGACTAGTTTCAGCACTGGGATTCACGGTTCCCGGGATCCCGGGATTGGAAGCCTTAATATGTATGTATATATGTATATATGGTTCTAGGACACTTACCCCCTGGAAACTAACCCCCCCGTCAAAGATAAAAATTGACAGTATCTTTAATATAAAGTCAGTATCAATGCTAATTTATTTCAGCCAGAAAAATACAGATATTAATAATACATATATCAGATTCTTTATAAATTATCAATAATGAATAATAAAAAATCAGTAATTAGTAATAATAATTTAAAATGTGTAAAACTCCAAAATCAATTGTATTTTAATCTCTTTTTCTTTTCCTTTTCCCGATTTTACAAATTCCATCATGAATAGTCTAAAAATATTTAAAATATAATAATAATAATATAACAATAATATGTATATACTTCTAATAAAATTTACTTTCAATACCACAGAACGCAAACGCTAACTGGTGACTAAAAGTCTTTTAAATTGAAATTTATTCGATTTACAACAATAAATTGAAATTAAACGTTGTATATAAATTGAAATTCAATATTCTCTACCACACTTAATTTGTTCTTATTTATTACTTTACTTTATTATTAATTATTTATTACTATTTTTAATCAATGTTTATCCATGGCGGGGGTTATTTGCACGGGGGGGGGGTTAATGTCCAGGGGTTTTTTTTGCCGGGGGTCTGTGTCCAAGGGGTACATGTCTGGATACCTATATATAGGTAAATACCAGGAATGAATCAGTTAGACCACAATGCGTCTACCTAAACAATTAATTACAAATATTGCAGCATTTTTATTACATAAATCACTGTATTTTGAGAGGCTGAAGAACTCCAAATTAACAATCAATTAATTAATGAATTGATCCATAGAGACATCTATGGATTTAGACTTAAATTTTTACATATTGTACATAAATCAAATTTCGATATTTTTGCCAAATTGATGGAGGAGCTGTTT
The DNA here is from genome assembly GCF_051622035.1 of Arctopsyche grandis. Taxonomy (NCBI): domain Eukaryota; kingdom Metazoa; phylum Arthropoda; class Insecta; order Trichoptera; family Hydropsychidae; genus Arctopsyche; species Arctopsyche grandis. Next base: position 8,398,588 of record NC_135367.1, read on the forward strand.
CAACAATAAAATCAGATAAATTGGCAAACTCTGATAAGAAGTGTTCGACTTGGAGTAACAAATATCCAAGTGTGACCAGCAGTCTTAAAGATTAGCACGGGTTCGAACCCGGTAACATAAATATAAACGCAACTACCGAGCCATACTGCTGACTTCGTATCTCCGACATGAAGCTAGAGGAGTTTAATCACTAACGAATTCATTAAAAATAACAACGATATCTTGAATCAGCTCGATGATAGCTTGCTATTCAAACGTGGCTTTCTACTGTCCCGTTACAAATAAATACGGAAACTAACTAATTATGGAGATAGCTATACCGGAATCTTACAATACACTTAAAGACACTTATATTAGTATTACATTTCTCTGGCTTACGGTGACATTTTAAGTGTGAAATTACTAATGAAGAAATGGAATGATATAAATATAGTGACCAAACACAAAATTTTGGAACTCTAAGAAGTATGAAATAAAATAATGATGATATATACGACAAATGAAGCGCACGTTTAGCATCCATTTATCTACATATAATATAAGACAATACGTCGAAAATCCAATACATAAAAATAAATGGAGTAAAAGTTTCGATGGAGGCCGCCAAATAATATGCTTTTCATACGACTATAAATAACACTCGTGGAATATTGACGTTGCCGTTTCAAAAGGCTTTTGAAACGAAATATAATTTTCTAATGCACTCTCTGACGTATCGTTTAACGTAGGGCGACCGTAAGTCTCGATTTGGCCGGGACAGTTCCATTTTTATGTGCTTTGCCGTTCGTCCTGTTGTTTTTGTAAAAATGTTTGATTTTTCCGTATTTTCCATGTTTTCCCAAATCAATTTATTTCCTAAAAGCAAATATTATTTTATAAATATACGATTACATACAATTTATTCATTCTAAAATATGTAACATTTAAATGTTTTGATACATAATGTTCCTGAAAAAAAAATCATAATTACTTTTAAATAACTGTAAATTATAATAATATATTATATTTAATTTTTTATATTATTTAATTTCTTATTTTAAAGAAATGTACGTTCTGGTAAAAATTATATTACTTTTTTCTGTTACGTATATCAAAATTTTTCAGTTGGACTTATAACTTTTGCAATTAAAAGAAATCGAGAATATCTTTGTAGTTATTTCATTTCTTAATTTTACAAGTCTCAGAAATAAAAACTATCTGCGGTGCACGAGTATCAAATATTATTCAAAATATTTTATTGGACAATATATTTGCGGAATATCCCTTTTTGAATCCTAGGAAATGTGGTCACCGTACGTATAAGGGATTTATTATTTTTATTACAAACATACATAAAACGATCGACCGCAAACAAACGATTGTATAAACTCGATTTCGAAGCTAAACTGCTTTACTATGACAAATATCTTTACAACCTTTCACGTACAACACAATACACAGTGTCTCGAAAATAGTACCTTTTTGAGTGAATATTCTTCTTATACATATTATTTATTGCAATAGTGGAATAAAATTTTATGGCATCAATAGTACGATGAAATGTGGTAGAGCGAAGATACATAGCCAGAATAGTGTTTTGGGAATCTAAATTTCGCTTCCTATTATTCCCTCTACGTCACCAAAGATATATAAAAGCGATGTTGTGAAAAAATAACTGTTATAACTGTTCAACTATTTAACCAGTGAGTTACGTAGGGGCGGCAGAAAGGCGCGTCTGAATAGCCAGCTGTCATCACATCGATCTGACAGATGATTCATATCATCTTTAAAGATTAAAATCGTCTCGTATCATAAAACAGCAGCATCAGTGTTAGCGTGAAATGCTTTCAACTGAGGGGTCTTAGGCTTAATCCATGCCCTGGTGTTGCTGGCCAGACCTTGGATATATGAATGTGACTCCAAGTCGATCGTTTCGTATGATAGTTTGCCAATTTATCTGATTTCATTGTTGAAACGGCTCCTGATCAAATCGTTACCAACCTACCTACACATTTATAAATCAAAATTTGACAAATTTTCAAATATTAAGCTAGATTTATAGATATCTTTATTGTATACTACTTATATACCCGGCTTCGCTCAGTACTTGTAATATAAACAGTTTAAACATGGCGAATCTAATAGTAAATATTCATTTGTTTTTTTATTAAATTTATTTGAATCGAAAAAAATATAATATTCAACCAATTGAATTTTCGTTATAGAAACTTTGTTTTATTTATGAAATTCCCAACCAAAATCATATATTTTCTTACATACTTACAAAGTCTCTTTCGAAAATATATATTAGAATAACCAGCAACATATCTCAGTGGTCATCGTGTAATGCTTTCAAGTGAAGGGTCATGGGTTTAATCCATGACCTGGTGCTATTAGCCAGACCTTGGATATATGTATGTACATATGTGACTCCAGGTCGATCGTTTCTTTATTTATCTGATTTTATTATTGAAACGGTTCCTACCAAATTGGCCACCTACCATCTTCCGTCAGTTTTATTTGAATTTAATTTCAAATTTATAATAATATGATAAATTTATATATAGTACGTACATATGTACAAAGTTGACAATAGGTGTCGCCTTGGGGTAGCCCATAATTGCAACATGGTAAATATAAATTAAAAATAATATCAGCTAAGTAAAAACGATTAAATGAATAGTAGGTACTATTGCAATAAATTTCCGTATGGAATCATTACAAGAACGATAGGGCTGAAATTGAAAAAGTTTTCCAAAAAGTTTTTATATCATAAATCAAGATACGACGTAAATTTAAAATTTGACTTAAATTAGTAAAATTTGACCCGTAGACCTCCAGTCACTATCCCAACGCTCTAATATGTGCCGCTAAGATTATAAATTTGCAACACGATTTGCATAATATACGAAGAATCAGCGAACTATGCGTCGATGCAAACTGATACCCGTTAAAAAGTCATCTCGAAGATGAGTTTGGCGAAGATCGATGTGCAAAAGGGGAGATCCCAAAGGTCATCGTCGCGAAAATGGCGATGACCCCGACATGATTGACGACGTCCAAATAATAACAATTGAGACAATACTTCGCAGACTCAGATATCAATCAAAAACGTCAAATTAAATTATCAGCCAGTCTGGTTTTATAACTCACGATATAATAACACTTCGGAGTTTTCCTTTGATCTTTTTACATCTCTATGTATGTACGTATGTGTACATATGTACATATTTATGGTAAATAAATTTGTGACTCCTTCGGTTTGTTGGCGGTCGTGCATGCTGTGCAAAAGCTCGATTCTCGACAGGTTATTTAAGAGAAAGCAGAGGCAAACTTGGGACAAAGGAACAACGTTAACAAGAAAAGCCGAGAAATTCTCAGAAGTGGTTCTCCAATTCGTGAATTTAGTCTTAGTCTACTGGCTGGTTTTCATTACGAAGATGAGTCCTTTATTACGAAATTATGTACGTATACTCGTCGTTTTACAGTGCAACAATCGCAACCGATATGAAAATAGGTGTATTTATTAGCTTTTCATTGTAAATATTTGCGTATTGATTTTTAGTGCTAACTTTCAATACACACGTATTCGATGTGTCGCCGCTTTAAATATAAAGCTAATATTGATATACATATGTATATAAAATACGCGATTGACGTATTTTGTATTTGTCTGCAAAACCTACAAAAAATAAAAATATCAAACACATATTAAACATTTGAGTAAATCGCTAAATTTTACACCGTTCCTTGTATTTATGTATCTTCAAAAACAGTACATAATTATTAGAGATCGTTATTTTTTACAAGTTGATTTTGCTGATTTGAACCACTTCCACTCTTCCAATCGCTTTGTTATTTTAACGATAAACGGTGATAAGCTTAGAATTTCAATAAAACTGTCTGTCAGATCGACGTGATGACAGCTAGCTATCGTGAAAACATTCACGTTACTTCAAATGTGACGCAGTTAAACTTTTTTCACACTATCTCATACATATGAAAATTTTATTACAAGCTTTCACACTTTTTTTTACATATGTATACATACATATATTACAACTATTTCCTAATAATTGACAATTAATATTGATTTTTAATTGATATGTTGGCTTTCAGTTCTATGTATCTTAAAAATTATATTTCGAAGTATTAAAATTGATGTTTATTTTGAATAATATGTCGAAAAGAAATACATAAATATACATATACAAATAAAACTGGGCATTCAATTCGGAAAATGAAATATGAAAATGTTAAAATTGAAAAAATATAGATGCTAAAAATAATACGAAGAAAAATAATAAAACCCATTTTGTTACAAATAAAGTAAAAAGGGATTATATATAATAATATATTTTATATAAAATGTATGAACATATGTGTACGATGATTAGAAATAAAAAAAATAATGTTATTATTTTAGCATAATTTAGCGAAAAGAATGGTTTACAAAACCATGCATGTAAAATGGTTCATTTTCATAACTTACATATGTATGTATCTACGTATACATATTATGTTTGTTAAATTTTATGAACATTTCCATACATATCATTATTCAAGGCAAACAATTTTCTAATTAAGGACTATTAAATTTTCCATTAAAGTCATATGAACGTATTCAGTACATAATAAACGTTGTGATTCAACACAACGATAGCTCTATTGTTATGCCTTTGTACATATTATCTTTACAACCTTTAATTAGATTTATACATGAAATAATTTCTTTATTTCAATCAAAAATGCTTACTATCCAAAATTCATACTTCTCAATATAATAACATATGTACATACATACATATATACAAGACTTGAAGCAAAATCGCAACTCACATATCAAACTCAAACACCGGACAATAATTCCGAAATCAATTATGAGAATCAACACGACACGACAATCCCAAAATCAAATACGCAATTTCAAAACAATGCTCTAACCAAACAAATGAAACGGTTAACTACTGACCAATTTATCTGGACCATCCTAGAGCTCTGACAGAAAGTTCACTCCTACAAGCTCGACTGTACATTTTGTATATAGACTTGTATACACGTGTATGTATAATGTCAATGACAGGTCTATTTATGTCAGACGTGTATAAATAGTGGAGAGAAGCGTTTATTATTCACCGTCTTTACTACATTGTATACGATTGTGTGCGCGGCAAACGCAAATATCACCTCTTTGCGCCAATATTAGCCCGGAAATAGCCCCCCCAGTTGACACACAACCAGTATAAAACAGAGAAATGTCGTGGATTATGATCGAGGAATTCTATGAGACGACTACTAGCCCAAGGACTGGTGTTAAAATACAAAACATGATCCGAATTCCAATCACAGTCCAGACTTCTGAACCCTTAAATCAAAAACAATGATCTATGTACATTTTTCTTACACGGTTTCATTTAACTTGACGATGTTGTTTATATACATATATTTGGGCTCAAATTTTAAAATAAGTGACAAATTTTCTGGAAATTATTTTAAATTTTGCACATAAATAATTGCTAAGATAATACAATATTCTATAAAAAATTGAATTGATTCTCTCACATCCAAAAAAATATATTTACAAAGTCTATGAATGATATTTCTGCAAACCTAAAATTACGAGACTTTAACCAAGAGGCTTTTACATACTGAAAAGTTAAAACAATGTACATATATGCATATGTATGTTTTTATATATAATATATAGAAAATGTTTTAAATTAAAATCTTCCATTCGAGAAATCAAAATTTATCTTCCATACAAGATGAATACTTGTTATAGCTGGTGTTGCTACAAGACCACATTTTTTGCTTAATTAAGCATGAAAATACGCAGTAATAATTGTATTTAAATGAGTTAAAGTTTTGATTGAAAAATAAAACGAAAATTTGATTCAACATTGCTTTGATTTGAATTTGAATGTATCGACATAGAAAAGTTCCGAGGTTCAATAATAATTGGATCAGTTTGTATGTAAAGTTGCCAGTGAAATGAATCCTCTCAATGTATATACAAATAAACACATGTACATGTAAAAAAATCGTCATACTTGTATAGATATGTATATAAAAATTTTCAAATTAAAACTTTTAATAAAATACATCAAAAGTTAGCAACGAAACATATGGAAACGTTATATTAAAGGCGATAATTTAACGGTATTTTTCCTGTATAAAAATTTGGCATTGATTGAAATATACATACATATGTAATTTCCACGAATTTTAAAAGGCTTCGGATTGTGACAGAGCGACCTCGACTCGTTTCAAGATTTCCATTAAATGTATGCTATTACCTTCCTCGAAAGTCTATTGAACCTTGCGCAGGCATTTATTTATGCACATAATCTCGAAAATAGCGAACGCACATCGGCGTCAAGATTAAATCGATAACCATGGTATGAGCATAACGACAAAGAAAATTCCGTTTTCCGGTGAATGCAAATGGTATGTAGAAACAGTTGATTTTTAGTAGCCCATTACTCGCACACAAACAGCAGACGAATAAAAATTGAAAATATAAACAGAATTTCGGCGACGTGGAAACGTTCAATTTATTTATTTTCGTATACACAAAAAGGTTATTCTTCAAACGAAATTACAGTTTTCCTATGGCGCGTTTGAAAGGATTCACTTTAGTGGGAGAAAATTCAATCAAGCGAAGAGGAAAACCGTGGCATGCTACGAAGATAAAGAATGTATGTAAAATGTTTAAGTGCCGGGAAGCTACGGTTGCATCTTTAAATTTTACGATGGAAAATAAATTTTAAATAAGGAACGATCGTACATACATATTATTTAAATCTAAGCGGCCATTTATATTCCTAAACAATTAAAATATAATTTTGCAATATAACTAAATACATAGCTATCGATACATGAAATGAAGCTAAATACATGAAAATCTGTAAATAATCAACTTTAGTTCATATTTTTTACGACCGAGAATCTCTTACAGATCCATTCAAGACGAAATTCTTTCATATTTCAAAAATAATAAAACCATCAAGGAATATGTATGTACATACATACATATGTATGTATATGCATGTATATCTAGAAATCCTTCCCCTTTTACTTTTCACGTTTCTGAATCTCTCTAAGTAATCACTTTGACGTATGTCGCCCAATATACATATTGGAAATGCTATAGATCCGAATCTTATTTGTATAACCATACATATTATATGTATGTACAATGTATGTACATACAGAACAAGAATAACATTTTAAAACAATAATAGCACCGAAGGACAAAAAATCACGTTTTTGAATTTACAGAGTGGACTTAATGAATATTGACTAAATTTGACCCACTGAATTCAAATATGATAATGATTTTTACTGGCTCGCTCTCATTTTTGAGCCGAGTTCAGAATCGGTGGAAAAGTTGCTTTTGTCCACTAAAAATGGTTCACTATGGTCAATTACTATTGTCCTACAATAAAAAAGGTTGATAATAGGAATTGAAAATAGTGAACCGATTTTGTCGGCAAAGGCAACTTGTCGACCGATCTCTGTTTATGAGATATGATTTGTCAAAAAAAAAAAAAATATTAGTATTAGAATCGACAGCCAGAAGTTTTTTCTATTGATTGTGATTTTTTATTGTTTTAAAATGCTCAGTGTAATTAGTTGGTGACATACAATTCATAATATTGCGTCAAAAATATGTATATGTCTGTTAACAATGTATGAAATTTCGTAGGAAGAAAAATTATAAAGCAAACGAGAACAAATTATTAAGTAAAGTACAAGATTATGTAGAGAGCAGTCAGTGTAACACAGCAACTCTGTTTTCTTCTTTTCAGAAAGATTTTTTAGCCAATTCATACGTAATTCTACGTATAAACAAACCAGATAAATCCAATTTGCTAAATTTTAGCATCGAGCCGACTTAACGACGACAGGGGAGTGTTCGAAACAGATAACAGCATTATAAAACGTTCGGCATGAATGGGATTCAAAGCGATCAAACGTTACGTCAATCCACTTGACCGAGAAATAATTTCGGCCGACGACAATGTTCCGATGGACAAATCTCGAGATTGGCACTGCGACTCTAGTTTTATCGGACACTCCGGAAATGAGAAAAATAAAAGACCGTCTTGATGTTTTTTTGTGACGTTAGAACCGTTTTACGAGCCGGAAGCTCCAGCTTTTCATAATCCTGTCGTAACTCACCATGGGCCACTTAATCCACTCCCTTTATAGCTCGTAAATTAAGAGAAAAGATTCCATCCCACACTCCCAAAATCGACTGTACAAAAGTGCCGATAGTGTCGATAATCGAAAAATCGCCAATTTATATTATATAAATAGAATAAATGGGTTTAAGCGATTATATTGACACGTGCGGGGAAAAAACGCTATCGAATGTCCTTCGCATTGATTCTGCAAGCCAAATACTATACATATGTATAGTGGATATAAATAATCACATTGTACCTATACATAATTATAATTGATAATTAATCTACACAATATATGTATGTATGTACCTAACGCGGAATTGAAGTACATATTTAAATAACCCAACATACAATAAAAGTATCTTAAAGTTTTGTGTTTATATCATACTAGAGGTTTTAACCGGCTTCGCTCAGTATTTGAGGTATTTAAACATGGCCAAACAATCTAATAGTAAACATTCACTTGTTTTTTTTATTAAATTTATTTGAATCATAGACACCTTACATACATATATACATGGTTACAAAGTCTCTTTCGAAATTATATATGAGATATGTACGTACATATGTACATATGTTACACCTAGTGCGTAAAATCGTTCATTAAGCACTTGCTACAGTGATGGATAGCGAGTGACCAGGACTTATATTTTATTTTATTTCTCCAAATATACTGAATGCAGGGTTTCATATTTTATGTATTTATCAATAAAACCTCTACGAATCAAATTATGTCATAACGAAAAAAAAAACATTGATCAATATCAACAGAAATAATTATTTTCACGGGAAGTTCCTCGTACACGTGCCTCACAGATTCGAGAGAGAAAGAGAGAGAGAGAGACGGGAAATTCAGTATGCGCCCTCAACGGTCAGTATGAGAATGATATCCGCCTAATTGAGCAAATGAGATAGTGGTACTTCATGTGATTTTTTTTGTAGCACACATTTCTATATAAGAATTAATTTTTGTACATACCTATACATATATCAGATGTGTTATGATTGAATTACGCTAAGGCGACAAATATGGTTAGATTATGTTTGTATATACATAAGTACAAACAATTTCCAAGCATAACAGGACGTATGTAGAATACAATAGAAATATCTATGGACAATCAACGAATTTGCGAGAAATACATTATTTGGGTAGCATTTCATAAGATGCAACAAATTCGAGATGCTAATAGCTCGAATCCATCACAAGAATTAAGCTAGAAAAATCGTAAAATTCTAACAAGAGACGGTCAATTTGTGTTTTTTAATAACAAGATCTCGACAGCGGCGTATTTGGCCGGAACTTGAACCCACGACCTCTCAACTGGTATGCAATATTTCTACGAGCGTTGTGTTAAGTATTGTGTTCATGAGAGATTTCGACATCGATATAAAATTCTTTTATTGGTATAAAATAATCATGGAATTTTATATGCGCGAATATTAATATTATATTGTATATGCATATTATATACCATTTCGACAGTCTAAATTTACATACGAGAATATTATATTTTCCTACGAGATTTTCCACTTAATTAAGCGAACGCAAACTGTATTCAACGATAGATACACATAAACGTTTAATTAGATGCAAATTTATATTTAATTGCAGCGGTTTTCCAACCATCTCAAATTTAAATACCTCAAACGCATCTACCTATGTACTATATATGTATATGATATATAAAGCTAAAGTTTATATTACGAGATGTATTAAAAGAAAAATACATAGATTGAAAATCAAAGAAAATAATTGTAGATAGAGATGCGCACATGTAGTTTTATAGATCTACATATGTATATAAATGTAGGAGATGAAAAATAAAGCAAATACGGTTGCTAATCGTATGCATTTGCAGATTTGCAGAAATGACATACGATTGAAGCGGCTGATGATGATGACAATGAAGTCCTTCGAATTTGCTTTACATTACCATTAGCGTTTTTAGCCTTGCTTTCGTCTCACATATAACTATTATTATGGTCGGTGCTTAAAATCGACCGATTTCAGAGCGAAAAAAAAAAATCGCAAAGTCATCGGTGCACTTATTTGTCGCAAACGTCGTGGTCGGCTCCAGAAGAGAAAAATAAATGTACGAAGTTTGAAATAAAGAATCGATTTTGGCGTTGTGACCTCATATAAAATCTCTCAAAAAGGAGTTGCGAATAATGACGCGACGTTTGCGACGCTTCGAAGATGGCTATAATTCAGTGGATATGAACCTTTTTTCTTTACGATCCATCTGAAGTTAATGTGATGCGTAATGCCGTAAATGTTCGAACGGCGTATACGCCAGATGAAAAGCGATTATGTCTTTTAAAGTGAAGTAAAAGTCACATTTTCGACGTGCGAAAAATCGCGATTTACTGTATAAATTATTGTTAATTCTTTTAACATATTCTTGGTAACTTCAAGTCTTCGAAGGCAATCTTGCTTATTCGCAAACATGTCGGCCGCTTATATCGACAGATTATTAAAATTTAATACCTCCATATTATTGAATGTGCAAAAAAATGGTCAAGGCTAAATCGACGCGAAAATGTGCATAATAATATGCAACCAGGTGGAACGATTTAATTATATACGATTCGCTTGTACGAGTCGAAACCAGTATGCATTGCACTGCAATTATTCACTAAGCGAAGTTAATAACGCGATAATATATGATATAATCGATAATATACCGTCAGCAGCGCCAGCAAAAAGTAAAATGATTACATATATTTTTTTGATATTGAATTATGAACAAACAGGAAAAAACATTGAACAAATACATGCGTAAATTATTTTTTTTTAAGTATCGAATTCCTATTCAAATTCAAATTCCAAAGTGTCAATATAATGTACGTATGTAGCAAAACATACATAAATGGTTGAAAAGTTACATAGATCGTCTTCAAATAATGTAAACATACATAATGTAAAGGCTTGTATTCGTATTTATTTAGTAGGTCAGAAATGAATTTGGTCAGTTATTGTAATAAATGGGCGGTAATACAATTACTAAACAGCCAGTATGTAAATGAAACAAACAGTCCGATTACGTATGTACATATTATAGATTGGGAACAAAGTATTTTAAATAAATAGTCAGTTTGACATATGAATTTCTATTATGCTATTATTTGAATTCTATAAAATAAACATTTTGATGAATTCAATGAAAACACATCAACATACGCAACTGACCGAATTTGTAATATACATGTATATTTATGTAATACTAAAAGTAGTTGATACAACCGAGAGTGTTAAGAGATTTTAATTGAAAGCGAGCGGGTTGCGTAGCTAGAAGAGTGGTCGACAAATAGACGAAAGAAGTGTTCGATTGGTACCTTATAGAATGTAAAAGTGTGCAAGGAAGGCCACAAGGAGATGAAATTAGAAGAATGTGTGGTACGAGATGTATGAGAGTTGCCCGAAACGGAGATGAACGGAAACGTGTTGGAGAGGTCTTAATCCAACAGTGGACGTCGAATGGCTGTAAATGCTGTAAAAACTGACCGTTTTATTTGATAATTATTCAATAATTCAGTTGCCTAATCTAAGCCACTAAAGATAAAATACCATAGAATCAAGTGAAGTATTGTGATTGATACGATAAGATATCTCAACCAATCAAAACATCCACGTAATAGATATCTAAATCGATACAAATAACAAAATTAGTATCATAACGATACAAATTATGTAAAATTTAAAATGATAACAATAAAAAAGATAATTCAAAATAGAATTCATCACACATTATCGATTGACTTTGAATGCAGTCTGCTATTGAAGAATGCGAAAACCCGTCGATTTCAATCTATGTACATACATACATAAACACACCAGCTAATTCCATACATCTGTTGCGGTGTAATTTGTACGCAACTCGACAATAAAAATCACCTTCATATATGTATATAATATAAAATTTTACATCATTAACCTTAATATAAATGTGACTAATGAACGACATTAACCGTGGTCATGGCATTAGCCGTCGAACTGACCGAACAGCCTCCGTACCGATTTACATAAAACTGGTTTGTTAGCTTGGGCGTGTGCTGGAGCTAAAACTGGTAGGGGGATTCATCGCAAAATATAATATTATACAAATACATATAATTATAAACGAGTTTTTGCTGGCGCGGTGGATTCCTCGCAAAATATAATACAAATACATATAATTATAAACGAGTTTGCTGTTTCGCTAAAATTCTGATGACATTGAAGAAATCAAAAGTGCGCATTTGACTCAGCATCGATTCGAATCTGTGGTGTCAAAACGACGCAATAATCCCGAGAGGACATGTTACAGATTAATTACAGTCATTTAACTATTTTAAGGTATGCGTAATCGTAGGGTGTGTAATTGAGGAAGATTGCTGGAATGCGTTTATGATTAGCGAGACATTATTCGTAATATAAATATGTACATTGAGTCAAAACAAACACGTTCGTTTCGTGTCACAAATCGTTGTGATCAAAATGTACTGAGAACGTATACAATAATTCATTACAATAAGTTCTTCAAAATATATCGACAGACTTCTAGACTAACATTTGGTTAGTTTGAAATGTCAAAAACTATAACAAATATAGCAAAGTCTATGACAGAACTATGTACAAATGATCACACTAATAAACTAGTGAAAATTCTCGGTGAATACGATAAGATAATTCTACCCTTCCCATACTTATATCTTATATAACTTATATATATCTTTGACTATATAGAGTCATAAATAAAGAAGTATTATTAAATTTGTATAAAAAATAAGGATATCTTTTTGTAAATATTATTACTAACAAAAAAGCATTATAAATAATAACAAATACATTACGAAACACTAGCCCTGTCTTTAATATTAGAATAGACATGTATGAAGTACATAAGATGTATTGTGAACATACTATATGGGAAATAAAAATATTTAATGTTAAAAATGTTATTAAAAACAATTAAACAATATAAAGTAAATTTTAAATTTCAAAATGCGATTGACGTATTTTTTAATTATTTTTTTAATACAAAAATATGACGCAAGTTAAAATATGAATAAAAACGGTATATTTTCCAAGTCAATAGCACACGAACTAATATTTAAAATGTTGAAAAATTTAATTACCTAGCTGTTGCTTTAGCGGGTGAAAATTGTGAAAAAATGCAAATAAAAAGAATACTTTTACAAAATGGTAAGGAAATTACATAATGATCATTTTATCGAATGATAAGTTGCTTACTTTGTTTCTGAGAATCTTTTATCAAATAAATATTATAATATCAACTGCAAATTTGGGAACATATTGACAAAAATAGCCATACTATATATGTATGTATATTATATGCCTTACAGGGATATTTTGTATTTGTAGTTGTTTCTTACATACTTATTGAAACTGGCTGCAAGGCATTCCTTATGCTATATATTTTTTATTTGATATTTTTACTTTATCTGTTATTATTAAATGCTATTTTTTATGTTTATGTATGGATGTATTTATGTTTATGTTCAAATGTATTTTTTTTATGTATAATTGATGAGTATATTATTTTCGTTATGTATTAATTTATGTTTAATTGTTATTTTGTTTTTTTCGTGTTATATTTTTTGACCATTGTGGCGCTTTAGGAATTCCTGTTATGCCTCAATGGTTTGTTTAGAATAAAATAAATAAATAAATTATATGTATTAATGTATACTATCTGTATTAAAAAAATAAATAAAAATTAACCTTAAAAAAAAGTTTTGGCTCGAATCATCTGATCTTATTTTAATAAAAAAAAAAATTGTATTGTTTTGTGAACAAAAACCTCATCAGTTTTGAGACAAGTTATTCATTATTACGAGTCTACTAATTTCCCAGAAATTTTCTCAGGCAATTCGTTGGGCAAATTTGGCAAATTGCTTGATTACCTAAATTTAATACTTCTAAATTGAAAACTAACGATTTTTTAAGCGGAAAAACAAGCAATTCATCTTTATATACTACTGTTATATTAACCATACGTTTGGCAACAATTTAAATTATCAGTTTTATTCAATAAGTGGTCAGTAACTTTTATAAAAATATTATTATACACCAAGAATTTCTTTGATAAACCGACAGTAGTCAAGTAGTTGGTGACCGATGATGTAATTTATCATCTACATATTTACTGACCAAAAAAATTTAAATTTCAATAGACCCAAAACATTTCGTTCACAAAATATGCAACGTTCACAACAACACCGTTGATTAAGCAAACAAATTAAAACACAGGTATCGTAATTTCAAACCGCATTACAACAAAGTATAATACAAAATAATAAAATAAAAACACATCAAAAATTTCGTATGCCATACAGTTTCAATACGCTCGCTCACAGTCTAATTTAAATAATCGCCGTTGTTTCCCCCCCGTAAATTTTCCGAACGCGAAAAATCGTGATCGAAATTCTCAAATAAACATAGACGCGGATGAAAAACCTAATAAAAGATTCATTTACTTTTTGCTCTTCTTCTTCTGCCGTCTCGACTTCTTCCCGGAGCAGGCCCTGTATATAGCGACCGGGAAAGTAGCAATCGCTCCTAGATATCCCATTATCGAACGATAACAACTCACTCAAATTTAAAACGAACACTAAAAACACATCGCGATTCGAATTCGACGAAAAAATAATTATACACCAGCCGATCGCTGGAGCAAACACCGCACCGATCCGAACACCATCACTCTTTATATCATATATGTATATAATATGTATTATATTATAATATATTCAAATACACGGAGAGACGAGACCGTCGTTCGACACAAAGTGCAATTCGCTACTGACCGGCGAACCGGAGGATTGCTGTAGCGGCATATGCAGCAGCAGCAGCAGCAGCAGTACCAGAACAGGTCTACCTTGATTCCTCTCGGACACGGTGGTGTATTGATATGTAAATATGCGAATTTTCGCGCTCCTCAAAAGCGACATAGCCAAGGACGAATCGGACACTGAATCCGCTATGGCCAATTATGTACCTCGAGTTATATACGTATGCGAACGTAGTAAGTAATCAACACGCACTGATTTGCCGTGAGTACTGTATAATAACCGTATATACATAGAATGTCTGTGTGTGTGTGTTCGTTATCTCGATCTTATCGAAGAGTGTTTGAAAATTCGCAATTTTATATACGACGTTTGATAAAAATGTTCACTATCGTGTGTATGTTTGATGTGTTATATCTTGTACTATCAACTTATTCGCTATGTGAAGTAACAACTAGAGCAGTGCTTCCTAAATGGGGATTTAGCAAAGCGTGTATGTTGAATATTAGACAGCTGTGTGGCTCGGTGTTTGCGTTTACATTTATTTAATTTATTATTTTATAATAATAATAACAATAAAATGACCAGTTTGACCTGACAGGTTGCCCCAAAGCGTCACATCAGTCTTACAAAAAAAATAACAAAGACAAAATAATAAAAATTCCAATCATTCATCTCATTCAAATAGTCTCGTGTTGAATCTCAAGAAACTAACCAGCTCATCAAGATGACAATTGAACAGGTCCAAATGTTCATCAATTACATTAAGGAACCTGATAGCCTTCACAATAGAGTTGGTTGGAAATAGGTTGGAAAAGTAAATGACGACGCAAAGCTCTACCGCATTCAGGCGCCAAAAATTTGAATTCCAATAAAATCGAAGGGTTGTCGATTCTTCCCTTTAATACTCCAAAGAAATATTTGGAAATGGCAATAATTCTTCTCGAAGACAGTGAGTCAAAGCCTAGCATACCTTGTAAAAAGGCAGTGCGATATAAATAAATAGGGGTAATATTTATATTTCTTCATATAAAGGCATCTAAGAAATTTTTTTTTAACTCTTTCTATCATGAGAGAGAATTTAATTTCAGTGGGACTCCAAAATACAGACTAACTCCAATAGCAGCAAGACATTACAGGGTTCGATTCCGTGCTAATCTTTAATACTGCTGGTTAGAATTGGATATTTGTGACTACAAGTCGATCGTTTCTTATGAGAGATCGTTGTTGAAACGGTTCCGCAAAATTGGCAAAAATCATCCTACCTGCTGTCACAAATATCTGGATTTGATTTATGTACAGTGTAAAAATTTATGTACAGGTCCAAGTGGATTAATTAATTAATTGTTAGTTTCGTGTACTTCAGC
Source organism: Arctopsyche grandis (assembly GCF_051622035.1). NCBI lineage: Eukaryota > Metazoa > Arthropoda > Insecta > Trichoptera > Hydropsychidae > Arctopsyche > Arctopsyche grandis. The sequence goes on from NC_135367.1 coordinate 8,414,921, forward strand.
CGCTCGAAATACAGTGATTTGTGTAATAAAAATGCCGCAATGTTTATAATTAACTGTCGAGGAAGGCGCATTTGAGGTCTACCTGTCAATAATAACTGATTTCAGTTTAATTGATTTGATTATGATTAATTTTGACTGATGAAGTTGCCGTTTTGCCAGAAACTTCCGTACAAAGTGCGCCACGGTCAAAACGGCCATTTGTATGGTGGAAGTGTTCGTCATTTTTTTCCTGATTCCGTCGTAATTTTGCTTATGAAAATTGTTGAGAACCTCTTTGGGCATACATATGTACATATATCTATATTTTAAACGCAAAAAATGGGGAAAAAACGCATAAATTTATTGAAGGCAAAATTTTTAGGTAATCGTAAGTATTTTTGTTATTTGTCCACATACATATTTTGACGCAAAAGTGCGTCTGCTTCAGAAAGTGTATATAAACAGCAGTCACAACTTATACATTTAATATATCGTCTTTAAAATCTGAAATTATCTCTGCATGTACCGATTCGGACGACTTATTTACAAACCCGGTCGACCCCCCACGGCCCTTCACAGTTGAAGGTTCGACCAAGTTTTGTGTCCAAATGTGTTATTTAATAGAGCACAAACATCGTTTTGTAATATAAATAATCAGCCGGGTGATTTGCACTCGGTCTGAAATATTACATCAAAATATGCAACAAAATGTATTAAATTTTGTATCAAAAGTCCGGTAAATAACTATGTACAAATTTAACAATAATAAACATAACGGATATTAATTAATAATTTTATTGCAAAATTTTCTTTTATTCTTCTTTCAGATCGATCAAAATTCTATTTATGTCAACTATGACGCACTAACCTGTCATATGAATGTGTATGAATGTGTACATATACTTATAGCATTGAAATCATTTGAATTCACTGATTTTTTCCTCAATTTTACATATTCGCAGAATCAAAAAACTATATATGTATGTATGTATATAGATCACCTCTCAACGTATCTGCATATATGTATGATGTATATTTTTTGGCAAACGCCTACATAATACATACACTTAAGCAGGTGTATGTACATTGTTTGCGTCTACTAAATCCGCCTCATCTTCTGAGAAGTGCATTAAACATATAAACATACGATGCATTATTCATAGAAATAAAAACAACTATAAAAAATCAAATCAAACAATAAATTAACTTTGTTCAGTATTCATTGGATAGTAGGATGACGAAACGTATGTACATATACACAAACACTTGCATTCAGATTTCGAGTTTTGAATAAACATTCATCCATAGCCAGTCAACAATCACATAAAAAACATCAGTAATTATAAAAAAAATGGCAATAAATTTGCAATGAGAAAAAAGAAGTTTCCCTCGTGCTCGTTGGCTTTCCTTGAAACGAATGTCATGATCGTGATGTTCGAAACTTTAAATGTAATTCTGCAGCACTACATCAATCAACACAATTTAGTCTAATATAAATAACATATGGATTTATCAAACGAACCGCCCCCATACCGAGATTATAAAGTGTCGTGTGTTTTAAATCAATTTTGTTTGGAAAACGTTATGAAAAATCGGTCGAACGAGAGTGACATCACACACGCTAAATCAGATAATCAACAAACTAAACGTGCGTTTATTTAACACGGCGTTGAACTCTTTCAATGTTACATCATCGTAAATAAATCTCGCCTAACAACGATGCAATTTTATTTTACATGCAATTTATTCGTTATAGTCTTGAAAATATAACTACTATATAATATTTACACATTAAAAGATTACACTTTCAGATTTTTCATTTAGAAAGGTTCAATGAAAATGTTGTAACATTAGTATCATTATTATATCCACGTATGGTAAGCAAAGCGGACTTCAATTTTTTTTTTTGTAATTTTAGCAAAACTTCAATCATTCTAATTATGTACTTCAATACTATTAATATTACGCAAATAATAACATACGGAAATTATCTATATTCATAAAACTGGTCATTAAAAACTGATATTAAAAATCAATCCGGAAACAGGGAAGCCTCAAAAGTATTTAACAACATCTATCTAAATGCGAGTATTTAAAGTGTCTAATTTTAAAAACCGAAATCAAGGTTTTCTTTTACGATTTTTTAGTAAAAAATGTTTTCCTAATTATGTAAATACGCAATGATACATATTTGTATATTTAACGTCAATTAAGACCAACAGATGTATATATGTACATATGTATATGGTTAAGACGAAATTAAATAGATACCAATCAAGGGATGACGTTTCGAATACCTGATCTACGTCATGAAGAATGACGCATACATAATCGAACAAAGATATAAACAAAAGATATGTATGTATGTAGATATGTATACACGAAAAAAAGACTGCAGATAGGTTCAAGTAAAAGGACAAGGCTTTTTCGTCTATTTCATTTAAAAACGAGGAATAGAGAAGAAAGATCTCAATTAAAATAATTGTATTACATATATATAAAGAGATCCTATGAATGTTTTAGCGGAAATATTATATTAAAATGAAAACGTTTATCTATTTTATGGTATCCTTTATACAACCATATGAATATTCTATTTTTTTAGCCAAAGAACTGTTTACCGTTATATGTAATTAAATCAATTATTTTTTATCTGAGAGGGAAAATATCCTATTTCCAAATACGAATGTTTACCTTCAAATGAAATGTGATACAGAACTAAAAACAAAACATGTTTTTAAATCAAATTATGCATTATACATACATAGGTCATAGTATTCATTTTCCAATAGAAGATTACGAATGAAACATTGTACATATGTACTATATAATCATTTTCGCTAAATTTGGCCAACCTTTCAGAAGCAGATACAAATCCTTCAATAGTCAAACCTAAACAAATCCATACTGACAGACAAGAGAATCTGATAGGCGTCACCCGAGCCATAGCGTCAATTAAACTCGCGCTTTAAAGTACTCGAACAAAATTTGAATGCATATATGTATGTAGTTATAATAAGTACTTGGATACGAACGCAGTTTCAAATAACGACCACGATAAACCGCATTGTACAAGTGAATAATTATTCAAGCATACATATATTCTGAATGAACGGAAGTCGTGTTCGCAATGCAGATGACTGGCTGATTTTAGCGTCACGTTGACGTATGGGAGGAGCGTTCGAAAAGTTCGCATAAAATGCAGACAAATTTAATCAAGAAATTTCCATTTAGTTATTCAAATTAGAACAAACGGAGACTCGCGGAAATACACTGAGATACACGGCGCACACTGTGACACAATCGTCCCATTACTTACGGAACACACGGCGCTCTCAGAGACACACGGAGATACACACGAGCTCTTTTACATTTTTGATTTCCGTGCGCACGGATGTGTCTAATCGTGTCTCAGTATGCGTCGATGTGTATTGATATGCACGAATGTGTCTCTGTATCCCCCAATTTATACGCAATTTAAGAATGTCTGCCAATAATACGAGTTTGAGCTATCAATTACAGTGTATCAGCTATAATTTAACACTACTATCGGCTGTCATCCTTGATATTCTCTTTAACAAAATAAAGCCCGAATGTCACGATTTTTCCAACCCAATTCCGCTGAGAATTGAATATCAGCGAACGTTCATAGAAAAATGTTCAACGACATTATGTATTTATATCCACGACAGAACATTCACGCGACAGAACGATTACGGACAACATGCCTATAAGACAGAAAGCTCACGAACAAAACTTACAAAAATATATATACATACGACAGAACGCCCACGCGACAATATATGTAAAAAATGCATATAAAACGCACATACGTCGGTTCCACGACAAATCATTCACACACAAAATGCTCAATGACAAAATGTATGTCTGTCGACGACAGAACATTCACGTGGCAGAAAGTTCAAAATTATATATTACATAGATTATTAAATACATAATTATACCATACATACACATCGAAACAACACCTGACATCTATGGTCAGACATTACAAATTATTATGTAACAATACGAATTTTACATTCAAATAATCATCCATTGAGACATCTATGGAGAGAAAATGTGGCGAAACCTGAGATGTAACAACACTCAAGGTTTTCGCAATAGAAAATATATGTATAAATACATATAAAAGGCTATACGTACATATGTATGTACGTCAGTTCCATGTCAAATCGTGCACAGACAAACCGTTCAACGATATTATCTTAACGGCAGAACTTTCAAGCACCAGAACGTTCACGGATAAAATGTTGATGCGACAAAACATCCACGCGACAAAATATTCACTTACAAAACGAGCACACGTTTAAACTGTTGTTATATGTACATATATTATTACTAATCAATATCAATTAAATCATTCAATCCTTAACACGTCATCTTCTATTAAGGATCTTGGTGTAATACTCAATAATAAACTAGACTTCTCTGAACATATTTCTTTTATTACCAACAAAGCATTTAAATCTCTTGGATTCCTACTCCGCTCAACAAAACCCATTAAAGATCCTTATGTATGTACTAAAATTACTTTATTTTTCCTTTGTAAGGTCTCACCTTGGATTTGCCTCAATTATCTGGTCACCTTTTTATTTATCCCATATTAATTGTATTGAGAAAGTTCAACTTAAATTTATTAAATCCTTACGCTAGCTTTTTCCTACCTATACCCATTCTACTGTTTCCGACATTTTAAAAATCCTTTCTTTTAACAATCTTTCTGTCAGGCGACGACATACTGATGCTATATTCTTCTTTAAGCTCATAAATGGTTTCCTTGATTGTTCTGATTTACTGAATAAGGTTAATTTCAGAATCCCAGTTCGATACTCTAGACGCGTTGCACTCTTTTCACTTGATCCTTTCAATACTAATTCCCAAAAATATTTTTATCTGCAGCGCGTTTATCGTATGTTTAACGGAGAGCTGAATGAGGTTGATCTGTTTGGTATTTCCCTACATCAATTCAGGTCTAACATCAAGAGAATCTTGACCGATTGATTCATTTTTTCTCCTATTCTATTTTTCCAATATTTCCAATATTTTTATACTTTAGTTTAGTTATGTAATGTGCTATTTAATCATATTATAGCTTTCATTCTTTTCCTTTTCATTTGTTTATTTTGTATTTACCTTTTTCATTTGTTTTATATTTGTAAATTTCAATTTCTTCTTATATTCTATTTTATAACCTTTTCCAAATATTTTAATACTATAGGTTAATTAAGCAATGTTCTACATATTTTGTCATGCCTTTATTCTTTACTTTTTAATTTGTTGTCCTTATATTTATCTTTTTCATTTTTGTAAAAATCTATTATTGGACTCGGATGTTACATATATTATTTATTTACTTTTTGTTTTTTTACATATCTATGTACATCCTGTCTGTTGACTTTTCAATTAATAAAATAAAATAAAATATATGTACATACATATAGGTTATTTATTTTTATCGAGCGTATGTACATATGTGTACACCAAATCACTTGTAAATCAAACATATATTTATTTATTTATATACTTTTAGCTATGTAGCTAATTTAATACACTTACTTAAATTTTATAAATACTAAATTTATATGCACTGTCTCTCACAGAAGTGTCTCCTTGTACCTCGCGAGAATGCATCCACGGTCTTAGAAGACCTGACACACTCAGGGAGGGCATTATACATAAGCACACACACCCCTGTGAAAGACACCACCTTCTTTTTCCTTACTCTACCTACAACTAAATTGTTATTATTTCTAGTAGAATAACCATGAATATCACTATATCTTATTGTATAGTCCTTAAAATACTTAGGTAATAACTTAGGATCTAACATATATACACAATATAATCGAACAATAACCACTTTCCGGTAACTTTTTGGACACATGCACTTCCAGTTTACAATTTAGTAGATATGTATTGTAGAACCTATGTAATTTATTATAAAACGTAATTCAAACACAGAATACGAGGCTTACCCGAGTTTACACGCGCGCGTATTGTACCGTGTGTCGAGTAGGTGTATCTTAGGTACTACGTAGATACATATATGATAAAGTTTTCATATTTGAAACATAAGTTTGGGTTACGTGCCGCTCCATTCCGCTAAATCCACGTCAAACGAAACATCGTACACGGTACGGTGAAATTTTGGCACAACTGTCGCAGGATGGATACAGGCGTTTTGAGAAAAGCAATATCTCCTGTCGCTTCGGGAAAAGTTAGATATTAGGCTTCGGGATTAGCGGCGAAAGTGTTACTCGAACGTGGAGGCTTACACTTTAATGGCGAAATATCGCAATGTCGGCGAAAAAATGTACACAGGAGCAAGCCGAGAAATCTGCCAGCTTACATATGTATATGTACATGTGTATACTTATTTAATGCGAAATTGAAAGTGTTTGTTGGGAGCAAATTTCTCTCAGGCCTCATTTTAAGTCCTACCTGATATGCATATCGGAGTGATCCTCACTTTGTCAGAAAATTTAAATTTTCGTTTTCCAATAAGATGGTTTGAAATCTCTCGGTGAAAGTTTTGTAATATGATTTTAACTTTTAGAGACATGAATGCGAATAAAAAAATTTGAATTCTGAATCAATTCTAAAATAGGACCGATTTTCAAATTTGGATTCACTTGACGATGAAACATACATATGTACATATGTATTGTGCGGAAGAGAATTCTTATAATTACATTAAAGTCTATAATTTAGACTTTTCCAAATCCTACGAATCGTAGCGAAAGTTATATTTAAAAGTGGTGGAAGTCCAGTTTTCAATTCAACAAACAGTATTTCTGTTTGAATCAATTCACAAATTTTTATCACTTCTTTTAATTGGATATGTCCAGAATCTCGGAAAGGCAGAATAAACATATTACAGGCCACGAGTATTTTTAAATATTGTTAAACGCAAAACATTATAATTATGAATGAAGATAAATGAAGAAAAGTAGACTTATGCCACTTTCAAATATAACGGATTATCCGTTTACTTAATTACATCTCAATAAAACAACATAAATCGCATTATATACATATGTAGTATATGAATATGTCATGCTTTTCTAATAGTCAAAAGAAGAAAATAAAACATCAAAAACCATATTAATTTAAAGGTGTTTTTTACACTTTTAAAAAAAATAACCCTAGCCGAATTTGACGCTTTCAAGCAAGGTAAATTTTTGAAAGGAAAAAGTATGTAGCTGCATTTGCAAAATCGAAGTATGAATGTAGGAAAAAAATCGAAGATTTGTCAAAATACCGGAAATGATTATAAAAAATGTGAATATGCGTGTATGTACTATATGTATATGTAGCTATGATATATGAATAAAGTTCTATTTATACTGGCATTTATAAAGCACAGAATAAGTTATATTTATACAGAACAGAAAAGTATTCTTTGGTATATTAATACGGTCCGTAATGTGTACGTGGCGTATATGTAACAGCAATAGCCGACAAAATCTATTCACATTATACAGCAGTACAAGTCACCGTAACGTATCAAGCAAAACCAGTTTTCTTCGACAGCTGTGGAAATATTCACACATGGCGTGACGTCATAGTGGCGAGTGCCGCGTACTAACGAAGGGGCGCATGCGCATATGAATAATTTCGAAAAGTCATATTGTGACAATATTGACTCGCGCAAGCAATATTGTGCGCACTACTGTCGGGCACTACAATGTACATACATATATATGTAAGCCGAGTTTGCCTTGCGATTAGCCAAAACTTGTCTGAACGTGCGCTGCTGTATAGTATGAATAGAAGTAATCTTTTCCGTATCTGCCGGACTGCCGGCCTTGCAACACTGGATTTTATGAATAAACTTTAAGTCGTAACTTTTTAGTTTGTTAATATCAATTATTAGCTTATATAGGTAATATTAACATTTAATATGTAGTACGTGACCTTACCCGGGGATCAATTGTGTATTGTATACATATTTATACGAGGTCCTAGAATTACGACCCTAATTAGTAATTTTATACAATGTATTGTTTTCGTGTATCTATTCTTACTACCCCTGACCGGTAAACAAGATATCACGCAATTAAAATCATTTTTAGCCCTTACATTCAACTTTGACTCGTCCCCACATTGTTCAAATTTGAGACAGTTAACTCTTCTTCTCGGTATCATAGAATGTAACTACATAAGTATATCAAAGTTCGATTCGATAAATTGACACGAAGTTATTAGGGAACAAAAAAAGGACGATCCGTCACACATATCGTCTGAAATAAAAACTTTTTGCCGTTTGCTTAATATAAGCCCAACATATTACATACATATAAAACATAACAATGATCATGGTAAGCTTCTAAGTGTACAGTTACATACATATTAACCAAAGGCAAAATTATTTGATCAATTGGCACTATTTGATTGTTTACCTACAAATTTGGCTATAGTAATGCAATATTGTACATTCGGGTGATGCCGGGTATATATTGAACTAATATAATATACGATAAATGAAAACAAATCGAATTACAACAGGACAATATATGTACATAGGTCTAACCCGTAGTACTAATTAAATGAGGGAAACCTAAAATATACTACATTATTAATGTACTAAATGTATAATACACTAAATATAAAATGAATAAAATACTAAAACTCTTATCTCGTCTTAATTTAAGAATAAAAACAATCTTTTTTAATCGAAAAACATGTTAAATAGATGAAATCAAATAAAAAAACGAAAACATCGAACAATTGATAGTGATGCCATTTCAATGCACGGTACTGTATATATAAAAACGGACGAGATATATGTACATATGTATGTGCGAGTGCATCGAAAAGTATGGAGATTTAAAAATAATAAATTTTATTTATTATGTCGATTTCGATTCCGGTTTCGCTTCTAATTTCAATGCCGGTTCTGGTTCCGATTTTTTTGAATCCCGTTTTCAGTTTTGATACTATTTTCAGTTCTGATTCCCAAATCCTGTTTCAGTTCCAATTCCCGATTACTGTTTCATTCCCGATTCCGATTAATTATAATCTTAACTTAATTTTAAATCACGTATAAATTAGTTTCCGAAACCAACCGTTGAAATTTCAACAAGCACAACACTAGTATTACATAATTACAGTTTTTCCGCAGTGGACTGACGTGCATATATGTACGAAAAAAAAACCTAGGACCTGTAATGAGGTGATATTATTAAATATTCAAGTGAACTTTAATATATTACAAAATTTCCATATATAAAAAAAACCATTTTACAGCGAGAATATATTAGAATAAATTATTTAGCGCAGCGTGTAACAATAAATTAAATGCAAAAAAAAAAAACTATGCATATTCATCGACGCGCGACAAAAACATAATATATAGGTCAAAGATTAAATCCCACAAGAAATATACTCTATCAATTTTATATAGAAAAATGTATCAAAAAAAATAACTGTTAATATTGTGTTAATCCGAAATACGCAGCGCGAAGCGTGACAGATGAAAAATTTATCGCCCGTTGATGAAATATTGAATGCGGGTTGAAAATATTATTTCGGAGGGAAAATGATAAATGAGAAGTAATAAGATGGACGTAGGGTGAAAATGAAAATTTCTCTCGAGGAAAATCAATTTCTCTAGAGCACCATGCAAAATACATACATACGTACTACATATAAACCCAGCCACTCACTCACTCGACAAAAGTGACGTGTCATCACTTGAACGACGAATATAAAATTACATACATATGTATGTACATACATACATATATGTATATACATATGTATATCTACATAAAACGTATGGGCGTATATCCGCATGTGTACGTATAAAATAGTTATAATAATATCAAAATCTCAAATTATAGTTATAAATAGTTGACGCTAATGTTACAATGAGTGTTATTTATGAACGAGAGCATTAGCACGCATGTTTTGTATTGTTGGTCACATGTATTGTATTTAAGTATATATGTACATATAATATAATATAATACATATGCAAGTAAACGCGTGAGAACGGAGATTTTCCGAAGCTTTTTCCGACTATGGAAGTAATCAAGTTAATGGTTCAGGCACCTGTTGATCATGTTTTCGTTTGAGGAAATTAGGTACGAAACCACTCATGAACGTACATATGTACATATATACATATACCTGTAGTATGTACGTTCTGTGAGCACGTAATTGTACGTAGTACGCAACACGTCTCTATTTACGAATGGTGATTAAAAATACGATTAATTATATTTTTTTTTAATTAATCGTGTCCCCATTACTATAGATTGTATGTTTGTGATTTCCAATATATGCAATTTATCAGGATCATTTAACGTATTCAAAGCGGCGTGGCTCGGTGTGTGCGTTGATATTAAGCACCGAGGGGGTCACCGGGTTCGAGCCCGTGAGCTGAACTCGATTGAAAAGAATTTATTCCGAGTATATGTAATCTTAAATGCTGATGATCTGATATTACTGATTACAGATATAACAGATTACAGATATTACAGATTACATATATAATTACAGATTGAAGATATTACACATGGATATTTGTGATAAGTCGATCGTGTCCTATCAGAGTTTGTCAATTTATCTTATTTAATTGTTTAAGCGGTTCCTCCACCTAATTGGCAAAAACCATCTTACCCACTATGTCACCACTATTTGAATATGATTTCAAAGATGTACTATCTATAACACAGATGTCTCGCTAATTATATATATAGTGTTTATATTAAGCTTATATGTCTGTATTCTTATACATACAGTAGTATTTGTATTATGCTTATATGTCCGGTCACATTGACGCATTAGAGTATTCTGTTATGTCATTGTGGCAAAAATATGTAAATAAATAAAATACTTGGAAGAGACGGCATAGCCGTTCGACTAAAGGGGGTTGTTTGGGCCGAAGGGGTAATCAGCTTAGAACTTTTAGAGTTTGAGAGTATTATATGTATCGTCGGCCAAACCTCGCAAAATGGCAAAGTTTCAAAGAGATCGGAAGAATTTAGGAAGATTGTCACATCAATTGGCGAAGTGAAACTAACAAAAACCTTGTAATAATGAAAACGATCGGATAAGAGATAAGGTGATATAAAAAAATGACCACTAACACGAAAACCATGTGAACTTAATAAGAGGTAAGTAAAAATATGAATATTTTGTAAAAGTCCATGGAAACAGACAAAACGACTTTTTATTTTAAAAAAAATAAATATATGTAATTAAATTAATTATACATGCATACATACGTACTATGTAAATATGGCCGGTGCGAAATAGGGCACAGGTCTTTGTTGAAAATCAATGATTTTTTTATTTAACGTTCCCTTGATACGACAAAAGTTTTTCACTAGGTCCATCAATGAAAATCCAAAATTCGCGTTTTACGCTCCGGCCTACATTTGTAGATGAAATATTTCATAAAATAATTAGATACAGATGTATATACACATTTTAAGTACAGTGATCATTTTGCATTAGTCGTCACCTGACCGAATTTTGACACAGTCTATTGAGACAATTCTATAAAAAAATTGGCACCGCCAAAATCCATCTTGCTAAACTAAAATATAATATATTATATTATTAATTTCCTACATTCCAATATCGCTAGATGAAAGAACACAAATAAACCCATCTTTCAAACAATAAATTTAAATATGGTGCCAAATCATCCAAACATTTAAACTTATCTTTTCGTTATTTATATAGCACATACTCGTACTTGGGATCTTTAGTCAAAATATACAAATGTAGACACTTATCTCGAAAGCACGAAGATGAGAAGAAAACCTTGGAAAAATCCTTTCGCAAAGACATTTCATTATATAAACCTCTACATACATACAATGTTTAACAAGACGAAATCGAGTATGCGCAGAGAAGAAAAGTAAACTTAAGCTCTGGAAAGTGTATTTTTATCACACCTCATACGTAAACACATATAGTAGGATTAGCGAATGCAAGTCTATTCCTGGCACGAAGACCGCAAGGTAACTTAAGTAAATAATCAAGCACTGGCAAACGTTTACTTTGTATTAGTTTAGCGATTGGTATTTGTAGGGCTTTGAATACAAAGTAAGTACATCCATACGTACATACATACATACGTACAAATATCAAACAACTTTTACATATTATATTAAGTCAATCGTCAGCAGAGCACACTGTCGGCGATGTATTGCATTTGGACCAAAGGAGACGAAGAAGCTTTTAGCGAAAGCGCAATGGGAATCGGCGAACGAAAGCACAAGTCGAAATGGGCAAACGAAGTTTGCCTCATCTTAGAATTTAAACAAGCCGTAAAGCTACACTGATATTAAATTATTTTGTAAGATTTACATTTGTGTGTAATATGAGATGAATAATTTGTATGCGTTATTTTAGTGGTCCTCGTTTTTCTGAAAACTTCAAATTATTTTGGATTTACAATAACGACAAAATTTTTAATTCTTTTATGCAGTATCAATACTACATGATACGCTTACTAGGTACACGACAACTTATTGAAAAACTAAAAAAAAATATCTACCAAATTTTCAGAGGCGCTCAAATATTATTTTATAGCCAGCCGGTAGTGTACATATATTTTAAGTTTCGAAAATTATACTGTGTAAACACCCGTAATAAATTAAATTCATAATACCTACATCACTCGTCTCTCGACGCTCCGTGAGAACGGACGTGCCGAAGACGTACTCTCTGTGCGAGTGCTCATAATACAGCGATACGCCATACCGTCAAAAAACCCACACCTTTTAACATACACAACAAACACCCCCCACAAAACGAACACCAAAAGAACACATGTTGGCACCATGCGAGGATCCAACCTGAAAAAGCGACTTAAGAAGACACTGATAACTACAACCGAAGCTCCTCAACCAGGCTGCTCTCAGACCGCTCAGATGGAGACCGAGTGGCAGTTTCCAAAACATACGGCAAAGAACGTGAAAGATGTTGCTCCTGAATTTAAAATTCAGGAAAAAACAAATTTGAAGGGCTCTTGGAAGTTTCCGATGTCCCCAGAAGCGGTGGAAGAATCCCGCCCATCATCATGACAGCTACTGGCACTCACGGCAGCATGATCGAGTCGATCAAGAAGTTTATAAAAGACTTCACAATGACTTACATTGGTCAAAATAATGTCAAGATACAATGTAAAAGTCTTGAAGACTTTAAAAAACTTCGGGATGGATTGACACCAGACCGACAATTCCATACCTTTTCCAGGAAGGAGGAAAAGGAAATAAAAAGTGTCGTACGTGGCTTGCCGAAATTGCCGGAAGCTGATATTAAAGATGACATCATCAGACAGGGATTCCCTGTAACCAAAGTCATACAGATGAAGACGAAGGAGCCTAGGAGCAACGCCACCGAGCTATACTTGGTGTTCTTCGAGCCATCGGTATCGGCAAAGAAGATTAAAGAAATCCGGTACATCTGTTACACAAAGGTCAGTGTCGTTAAATATACTAGTAAATCACAAAATATTACTCAATGTTTCAGATGCCAAGAATATGGACACGCTGCGAAAAACTGCAATCGGCAGGCCAAGTGCGTCAAATGCGCCGGCACTCACCTCACCGCACAATGCAATCAAGGAATAGTTACCCCTGCTGTCTGCTCAGGCTGTTCAGGATCTCACCCCGCTAACTTCAAAGACTGTCCAAAAAGACAGAGCTATCTGAAAATGCTGGAATCGAGGAAGAATCGAGCATCGATTGTCAAAGCCAACCCTTGGAAACTCCCAGTGGTGCAGCCACAAAATATCCCGGTCGTTAACGATCATAACTTCCCAAAGCTACCGACCATTAAAACTCCTTCACCAAATATCCCAAATATCCCTAAAAAACCCCACCAACCAACCGATCCCAACATTCAACCAACAACAGACCTAACTTCCATGGCGTCTATGACGAAGATGTTGAAGATCCTCCAGGAGATTCGTGCCAAGGCCAGCGGTTGCACCGACAAACTAGAGCTGGCACTCATGCTTGTCGAATATCTCGATGTCTTTGATTAACGGGAGGCGCCTGAACATTCTAGCTTGGAATGCTCGTGGACTTAAGAATAAGATTGACGAACTAGAGTCGGCGATCGGTGAGTACTGTGTTGACATAGTTTTAATCTCCGAGACCTTCTTAAAACCTCATATCCGTATTAACCTACCTAACTTTAACTGCTATCGCGAAGACCGAGAACAGCATGGAGGGGGAGTTGCCATTTTTATAAAATCCTCAATTAAACATTGTCGCGTAATAACTCCGCCACTAAAAAATTTAGAACTAACCGCCATCGAACTAACAATTAACAACACCCGTCATATAGTAGCATCCGCTTACAATCGTCCCCAAAAACGATTATTGGCATCCGATCTTAACAAAATATTTAACATTGGTAGTTCGGTAGTGGTAGCTGGTGACTTTAATGCTAAACATCCGTTATGGAGTTGCGTAAACACTGACCAACAAGGCACAACTCTTTTTAAATACATTCAACTAACAGATACAATCTTACTTCATCCGAATACATACACACACTATCCCACAAATAACTCACAACCATCCACACTAGATCTTGTCTTCGTCAAGAACTGCCCAAAAATATCGACACCAAATGCCCTTCAAACCCTGTCGTCTGATCATCTCCCGATAATCTTCTCAATCGACGGGAAACCCGAGGAAATCATCAAGCATGGTTGGGATTACGGGAGAGCTAACTGGCGAGAGTTCAAGTCGTACATAAACGACCAAACTATTCTAACTTCTACCACACTCACAAACAAAACAAAAATCGACAGCTCCATAATACACCTGACGGAATCAATAACTCGATCCAAACACCTTCACATACCTAAGACACAATACATTGAACACGAATTAGAGATAACTGACTTTGTTGCAAATCTAATTAAAAGTAAAAATAAACTCCGTAAAATTTGGCAAACATCAAAAAATCCAGCATTGAAAACATTAATTAATAAGCTCACATATCAAATTAAAATTAGAATCAAAGAAATCAAAAATGAAGCTTGGTCTAAAAAATTAGAAAAATTGAGCTCAGTTGATGGCTCTCTATGGAAATTAGCTAAAGCGATTCGCAGGACAAAAAACTCGATTCCTCCATTAGATGATGCAGGAATCTCAGTGACGCGTGATTGCGACAAAGCAGAACTATTATCAAAATCCTTCCAAAAACATCACACACTCACACAACATTACAATCACATACCAACGCATAATAAAGTCAACCGGTCCATTAAAATCATCACAAAAACTCCCACTAACAGTACTAAAAATATAAAATTGGTGCATCCGTGTGAAATCCAAAATATAATACGTAATTTAAAAAATAAAAAGGCACCTGGGCGAGATTCAATAGATAACATCACAATCAAACAACTTCCATTTAAAGCTTTAGTCTCACTATCTAAAATATTCAACGCATGTTTACTCACCGGGTATTTCCCAGAATACTGGAAAACAGCCAACGTAATTCCCATACTTAAGCCCGATAAAAGCTCAAAAAACCCGGCCAATTATCGACCCATTAGCTTACTTTGCACGCTTTCAAAAATTCTGGAAAAAATAATCTACACACGTTTACTTAAAGTCGTAAATAAGAAATTAATAAATGAACAATTTGGATTTCACACTGGACATTCCACGACCCAACAACTAACAAGACTAACTGAACACGTGACGAAGAACTTTAATATGAAGAGAAGTACCGGAATGGTATGTCTCGACATAGAAAAGGCCTTCGACACGGTTTGGCACGATGGACTCATTCATAAGCTCCTTATTAACAAAATACCAAACTACCTAATTCTCATCATCAAATCGTACTTAACTCGTAGAAAGCTAGTGGTTAGCGTTAATAATGAATTATCGTCTCCAAAAATAATCGCAGCTGGCGTTCCGCAGGGGAGCTTGCTTGGCCCACTCTTGTTCTCCATATATATAAATGACATACCTATTCCAAAAAACTGTCACATAGCCCTATATGCAGATGATACAGCTTGCTTCACAAGTAGCAAAAGACCAGACACTATTCTTAAAAATCTTGAATTTGCAATTAAAACAATGACTGAACACTTCACTAAGTGGAAAATTCAAATTAATCAAACCAAAACAGACGCCATATTCTTTAGTGTTAGAAAACATAAGCCAAGTTCAGATCTGAAAATCCCCTCTGGAGAAAGTCTGAAATGGCAGTCAGTAATAAAATATTTAGGAGTAACGTTTGATAAAAGAATGAGATGGGCACCTCACATTGAGGCAGCGAAATGCAAGGCGATGCGGGGTATATCCTCAATATATCCAATATTTAATCGCCACAGTTCTTTATCAACGCTAAATAAAATAAAATTATATCGCGCGCTCATATTACCATTATTAACCTATGCTTCACCTGTATGGAATAACGCCTCGAATACTAACCTTTCCAAGCTTTAAGTAATACAAAATAAATCCCTTAAAATAATTTATAATACACCCATATATACTAACCTGAAAAAACTGCATGCTATATATAATATTCCGTTTGTTACAGACATTACTAACAAACTAACCAGTAGATTCTATGAAAGAATCACTTATAACCATACTAACACACTTGTGAAGAGTCTCGGTGATTACAACAAATTGTCTATACCCTTCAGGTATAAACACAGATTACCTAAACACAATCTGCTTTAGGTCATCGACTTTAGATAGTCTTTAATTAATATTATGTATTAGATGTATTATGAACATTTATAAGGATTGTAAATAGGTTTTTGAGCTCTTTTTCCTATTATGCTTTAGATTAACATTAGAATAATATAATACTGTGATTACTAACCAAATTAAATTAAAATTGTAAAATAGAAAATGATCAGTAGATCAGTAGCTATTAAAATAGATATAAGATGTATTGTGAACATAATTTCGTAATAATAAAAAGCATTTAAAAATCAAATCAAATAATACCTACATAGAATTCCGGAAAAATAATAAAAATATAATTCTCGAAAATTTACACTATTTATAATTTTTTTACATTTCAAATATCCATCTTATAGAACAACAATGGAATTTTCGATTAATAAATACATTTTAAATTAAAATATAAAATATGAACTGGAAACTGTTACCATGTTTATTATGGTAGGATAATGAATATTGAAGTTTAATTTTGAGAAATTTAATCGACAAAATCCAAGGCCCGTTATTAGAATAATTATAATATTAACAAGTCTCCAGTTATTATAACCCAAAAAATTAATGTTAAATGAAGTAAGCAAACTTTCTAAAGCAATTACGCTTGATTAAATTTTAATAATGCATAACGTGAACCCAAAATAAATAAAATCCCGGCTAATTCACTCGCACATAATTAATTCGTTAATTAAAATATTATGAAATTCGATTCGTTACCTTATTACTTACACGTATAATATATATTGAAAAAAAATTATACCAAAAAGAATTAAAAAGGCCAACAACGTAAATATTATATAATATTAGTAAACAAAGTATTCAATTTTCAGTCTATCGTCACGGAATTTCACAGACCAGCAACTCTTCTGCCAATAGATAGAGCTTTACACAAAACAACCGATCGAGTGATCCGAATATTGAATTCGTCGCTTGATAAGTTATTAAAAAAAATAAACCAGACATTACATTCACAATTTTTTGAGTAATTATTAAAAATGTATAATAGTATGCAATAGGATACATCTCTTTCATGGTTTCTAGCTACTACAAATGTCTCAGATAGAAACCATTTCCGCAGACATATTTTTTTACTCACGAATGAGTAATGTTATACTTTCGCGACCCAATAAAAGATAAATAAATAATTAAATCACATTAAATAATACAAAATTTGTTACAAATACATACATACATACATATATTCTAAATCTGGGTCAACAACAAAAATGGGTCGCGATCCATAGGTGAAGAACCCTCGCTTTACGTAGATGGCCACGTTAATCGGGACAGCTTCAGCATAAATATGAAAAAGAAGGTCACTTTTAAAAAGTAGAAAAGGGACCGTCTTTGGAATTCAGATTATCCTTTGATTTATTGCCTTGCGTCCAAGCGCCGAAATGAGATTAAGGCATAAACTCGGTAAGCAAAGGGGAAGATTGGCCCAGAGCAGCTGGGAACTTGTTCGCGACAAGTTTCGAATTAAAGGGATAGACAGATACACTAAGCGAAATTACTTTTTACGCGCCAATTAACGTTTCGAGACAGGCAAAACTCACAGCCTCGCACGATCTATTAATCAAATTAGGCGTGAAGCATTTACACGAGCGACGAAAGCTCCTACAACTCTCTTCAATCAACAAAAAGCTCAATGGAGAAACTCCGAGACGGCAGATTAGACATTTGCATGATCAGATTTGCCTAAGTGACACGTACATACAACGAAACAGATAAAATCAACAGAATACTCGCACACCCAGGGAGTACCCGAGAGTAACCGAAATTTTTGTTCTAGACAAGTTGTGTGTTCCACGAAACACTTTCATAATTTAAATATACTAACACAAAAGGACACCTCATTTGACCTATATTTTTGTCTTAATTTATATTACAAGTGTATAAGCAGTTCTGAATGTTTTCAAATGTATGCCCTTCTGTCGTTTGTCGGGGGGAAACTGTATGGAAACTGCTGTAATGATTCCTTAGACCAGCAGCGTGGACTAGTAGTTAACATATTATGCTTTCGAACGGAGTGGTCACGGTTCTATTCCTACTAGTACCACTTCGCCATTGACCTTGACCTTGGTTTGTGACACCAGATCGTTTCCTTTCAGAGTATGCCAATTTTTCTGATTTCATTGAAACGATTCCTATAAAATTGGCATCTTCTTTTCTATCTTTCTTCTTGGGTTCAACAATTTCTATAGTAAAATACTGCGAAAATTTCTGCATAGATGTCACTGTGGATGATGTTTGTATGAATTCACTTTGTATAAAATACTTGTATTAATTGTATAATTGTATTCTACCTGTATTAGTACACTCGTCACTTTGGAGTGATCTGTAAAGGAGAGTGTACATGTTCGATGGAAATAAAATAAAAGCCAAAGAAAAACCCAAAATCAAGCACGTGGAAAGTACTCCAGTTTTCCAAAACCAAAGAAACATAATAATTTAAGCCTAATGTCGAATTATGTGGATTTTTTTTAAACATCAGACGACTTCTGCATTAAAAATTCATTCAATCAACAATTTAATATCGAAGTTTTGAAACAATTGCAAAGCTCGTTGCAAAGAAAACGTCTTGAATGGTAATAAATACATTTCCCCACCATCTCTATTGGACTGATTTGATACCATGTGGTTTTATTCTGTTCCTTCGAATGGAAAGCAAACTAAAAGGAAAACATTTTTAAAGGAGAAGATATTAAACAAAAACAACGCGCGAACGGGCATAAAGTTGAAAAGTTCTAGAATTGCTTCGAAAACGTTGAATTAAATAATTGTGTAAGTACATATATGTAATTCTATACTATACTTTTGAGAGTGATTGAATCATGAAAGTGTTTTATTGAATATACGATTTTTAAAACTGAAATTCCGGTAACCTTTGGGTATCTCCTTATATGTAGTGTAGTATGGGATCATTTTCAGGTATGTTCGCACGAGTATTTTGCAATCTGAAATCACTAGAACGCTACTCGCCGAGATAAAATAGGAAACGTACGTGTTTTTTATTGCAAAATCCACCGGTACGCATTTACCGAGCTATGCTGAATATTTGGCATTTCAGAATTTAATAGATCGACGAATTCGGAGCACGTCGACCGTTTTTAGCATGTCCATAAACTACAAGAGTTTAATTTTAAACCAGAAGCTTTAAAAGGCATGCAAAAAAAATGCCAAGTCGTTGCGAAATTTTCACTCAATCGTGTATCGAATTCATTTTAACGCAGCCCATTTTTAGAACTTTTCACAGTTATATTTCCTTTAAACTTCAAGCATCTACGGAGAGAAAAAGTTTCGACAAGTACTCGCAGCAAAAAGCGAATGATTAACGATTGTTGAATTGTAAATGAAGTTACTTTTGTGCAAAAAAAATAAAATAAATTTATATTTAAGTGGAGACGAAAACAAAATTTTGCGAAAAAAGTATGATCGTCAATCCCTGCCAATATAATACGATGGGTATAAAATATTTCAAGTTTTTTTATTATTTAGAACGTTGAATTTAATAAAGAACATAATATACTGCGAAAAAAATTTACGAACGGTAGAAAATTTTCGTCGGATTTTTTTAAACGGAATTAACCCACTATTCAGTAGGGGAAAAAATCGGCACTCAGAAAATCTTACATCACTGATAATATACAGACACGTCATTCGAAAGGTAATCAGCGATAATTGAATAAGACTTGGACGAAAGCTCGTTTTCACCGCACTAGAGGATAGAAACGAGCACGGAAAAGGAAAATAACATAAAGAAAATCGGCTTTGTCAAAAGTTCTCGCGCAGAATCTATCCATGTCACACAGCATTTTATCGTTATTTTATTCAATTATCACCGGTTGAATCGCCAACAAGATGTGGGTAGAAAATCTGATGAAATATATTACGTTCCTTATTCGCCAACACACATATATAAAGAGCGTTATATTTAAACCGGAAATCAAACGCGAAATTGTTGATCAAAAACGACTCCCACGTATCTATTCACTTTAGAGAATACTCTGAAAGAAAAATAAACAACAATAAAGCGAAAGTAAGGCTTCTTCCTAAGCATATTACCCACGTGAATATACCCATGTATGTATGTATGTACAAGGTGAGGCAAAAGTCTCTTTACAATTTATTTTTATTTTGAATTTCGTACATAAACTAAGAAAAATTACGTCATCCAAAGTAAATGTAAGCCAATATATTATAATACAATTAAAATTTATTATGGTGTCTTATTTCATTCGAGGTGTTTCTGTTTAGTTCTGATCTCCAAATAATATAATAAAAAGTCCATTAGTTGATTCATTTCAAGATCGTTGCAGATTCATTCATTCGTTTATATACAGTGATTAAAGTTTAAAATTCCCAAATTACCTAGTAACTGCCTAACCACCTTTATAGATGAATTTTACCAACTCTTAAATTTAGCTAACTTTTCTTCAGGTAGGATATATTTTCTTTCATATTACTTATAGTTCCTCATTGGTAAATATATTTTTTTTTATGCGACATCATTAAAAATAACCTTGTATGCTTAGAAAAGGTCTAACAAAGAATTAAAAAAATGCCTTCCGAATTTAAATCACTTGAACAAATTAATCTTTCCAGTTTGGTGACGAAAAGAATGAGAGGTGATTTAATCGAAGGCTATTAAAATATAAATAACCATAACAATTGTCCTATGATAAACCTCCTCGGTTTTAACAACAACACTTTTCTGAGAGGTCATAACGAGGTCATAAAGAGGTGATATTTGTTATTTTTTATCATAAATGTATGTATTAACAAACCCCTTGGGTCCATCGGCTGTACCACCTTTCCCACGCAATCTTAAATAAATAAATTATTAGCTTCTGCTCTATTTTTTCCATATTTAGTTATTGTTAATTACATGTCCATCTTTTATGTGGAATAGTTTATACATCGTTGATGCTGTGAGAGTTCCAAAAAAAGTAAAACATTAAGATATTTCACTAATTGAGAGCTGTCTCATCCACACTACATACATACTGATGATATACAAAATTATTGTAGATATCGATACAGTTCTATGAAAACAATATAAAACTAAAAAAATGTACAAAGTACACAGACTTTGGCCACACCTTGTATTCAACGTACAATACAAATCAGAACGCTTTGAAAGTTTAAACCCATCAACAGATCCACTACACATGTACATATATGCATACATACATACAATGCAAATGACAATGATTTTAAAACCAATTATTGTGTACCAATTGCCATTCTTTGTGTCGGCCAAAATTAACGGAACGTTTTGTCATCGGAGCGAACATTAAAAAAAAAAACCACTATCGTTTGATCGTGCCTAATGAGTGCACAATTTTAACAACATCTGAACATAACGATACGACATTACAATATAACCTGACCGGTGTTATTTTCGAACGCAAATAAAAATTTAAATAATCATCCCATCCAGATACGATATACATACGTATGTACCAATGACTCGGATCTAATCTATACGTCATCGTTCGTATTTGCAATCATACTAAACCCTTCCGTTTCCGTTCGCATCGTAAAATTTATATTCAAACAATACGCGAACGGTCGAAGCGAATTCGATCGAATTATCCATAAAAATAACATATTTTATTTTAAATATACGACCCAAAATATTTATTTACATATATGTGTATGATATGTAGTCTCTATACAAACAAAATTTCGTCCTATCGTATGATACGTATTTTATGATATAATAATAATACAACGATGTCTACCACGAAACTCTTACTATAATAGATAAGAAGACGCGGGAGTAATTTGTCACTTCCGGTTTACTGATTTTAGCGAAACTTTCAACGTATCTGAACAATGTTGTAATTACATAAGATATACAGTGTAACTAAGAGCGAAATACTAAAAAAAAAAAAAATACATAGTCACTCTTATACAACTTATTTTTCATTTAACATATGAACGAAATGTAAATATTGAAAATAATACTGTTTTATTTGGTTTTTTTTTTAAATGTGCAAACAATTATATCAGGTAAATGTGGGCCATTATGTTATACACAGAATAACACTTTTTCATGAAGTTTTCAATTACTTTTCCTTGTTATTCTTTTAAGACATTTCTGATGTCATAAAAGGTATTCATAATCTTGTTTCAGTCAAAAACTATTTGACTGAAACAAGATTATGAATTTTATGCTAATCTTATATATGTACATACATACATACATACATATGAAAATATGTATAAAAAAATAATAGTATGTTTATTTGCTATAAAAATCTACAATTTACAATTAACCAGCAGCGTGGCCTAGTGCTTATCATATATGCTTTCGAATATACTGGTCACGGGTTCAAGTCCCACTGGTTGCTGCTGACCAGACTTTATGCTTTATGACTCCAGGTCGATCGTTTCCTATCAGAGTTTGTCAATTTATCTGATTTCATTGGAAACGGTTCCAACAAATTGGCAATACTATCCTATTTCTTGCAAAATATGAGTTTAAAGCATCTCATAATTATTTGATATGTGTAATTAGTCTTGAATAGTACAATGTTGACCATATATGTCGTGTTAGTAAAAAAAATGAATTTATATTGACAGTTCCATCAAATTGGCAACCTTTACTCGTAAAAATAAAAATAAATAAAATTTCTCGCAATTAGCATCTCGAAATTCGCTGATTTGTATAAAAATCCTGCAAATTTGCCGTAAATGTCAAAATTTGACGATTTATATATTATATAAAAAAGCTCCGAAAATATAAGTTTAATAAAATAAAGGACCAAATTTTCGCATAATAATGTACATATGTACATACATATTATCTCATAGTATTGCAATATGTACCATATCTTTAACCCTCAACATTGAAAACATTCATACAACAAAAAATAAAAATTGGAAAAATTCAAAACCAAAAGTACTACATATAATTTTTAAAGCAGTAAAGAAACTTTGATACACTTTGTAACTCACGATAAATCAATTAATATGACAAAACTAAATCCATATTATCGCTTCACCGAATCAAAATCAAATTCAAACACTTCGATTAAACAAATATTTAAACAGGACTAACTACGACTATTCCAAACAAGGTTACAATCAAATTTTCCAACCGGGAAAAACTGCGGAATTTGAATCGAAGCCAAAAATATCATAATTAAATATAAACATAGAGCAAATTAAATAATCGAATTTGAATGTACATACATACATTGAACGATACTGTTATTTGCTCAATACGGAGGCATAAGTTGGCACGCATTTTCCTATTGGAATAATTGAGTTAACCGTTCGAATTAATTCGGTCCATTTGAATTTGTATCGCAATTTCACCGAGCCCACACCACGACCACCCCCCCCGAATCCTCCCATCGATAAAAACCCTCCCATCGATAAAAACCCTCCCTTATCCTCCTAAATGCCTCCCCCGCACACCTCTCACACCATCGTACATACACCTTTTAACACTTAATCGACGGATTCGCACAAAAAACATTTCAAACCCTTGAAGCGATCATTTTAGTGCATCGTAAAGATTATATTGCAAACGGTGATTATTTTTAGATTTAATTGTCGCACTTCGTTCGACGAACGAGTGTATTTAGAACTGGCCCTTACAAATCCAGATTTGATGACAGATTTGATTGCAATTTAACTAACCATTCGACTACCTAAGCATAAATCATTCATTGTTTCAAAAACAAATTGTCGATAGAGTAGTAAGGAGAAGATGAAAACAACCATTTCATATCTATCATCTGTCATAATTGCACTTTAAAAACGACTTTTTTACTTTATTATAAATAATACGTATTTACAAAAATAGACAGGCAATCTATTGTATGTACATACATATGTACTATGTTCAGTACAAAAAAAGGCAATTATTTTATGTAAATTTCATATGAAACCTACGACATTAGAACGCACTATGCAATTCAAATAAAATCAACATGTAATATTTAAATTAATATAGTTTTGTTAAGTATTCATGAAGGTTCATCTATGAATATACATATATTATACACAATAAAAAAGCAAACTTATAAAATTTACTAATAGTTCATTTTTTGCTAAAGTTCAAAAATTATTCTCGAAATTAAACGATCCAAAAAATTGATCGTATATTTTAATTTTATATGTCTATGAATATAAGTTATATTTTCCCACGATGCTTTTTCGGGTTGCCACTAGGGATCCCAAATCCGAATATTCGAATACTTTTTATAAGGACTTATTTTTTTATTTTCAATCTACAACACATTTCATTCTATTTGATGTTACGGATAATGATTCTCTTCAAATCTTATTAATATCTTGAACATCTTAAAACTACAAACAAATAATTTAAAGCTACTATTCAATATTCGATATTAGAATACATTCGAATATTTGGGATCCCTAGTTGTCACTGAGTGACACCTATGGTATTAAACTTGTACATTGTACATATATAATATAAATGATAAAATAAAATATTAAATCACTTCGTAATTCTTCATTATTTCACATTAATTCCTGTTCTACTAACTATTCCCGTAATCTCTAGTATATGTACATATGTATATGTATGTATATATGTAGATCTAGTATATGTACATATATATGTAGATCTTGTTCTTCTTTTAACAATATTCCCCCTTTTTGTTGTTCCTTTCTTTGCTTTAAATCATTTTTCTTAGTAATACGTATGTACATATTTTCTTAGTAAATACGTATGTATTTTCCATATCTAGCATTATTAGCACCGAGATCAAAATAAAAACACAAACCAACTCAAATAGTTTTAAGCATTCGCTAAAATTAGTATAAAACCTCAATTCATCTTTCCAAATGAAAAGTGATTATTCTAAACGATTTGCTCCGCGTGTACAGTACACACAAATGATATAAACAGATTTATGAACTCCATTAAAAACATACAATGTGGCACTTTAACCGCCTTTAGGCCGGAGAAATCGGTTAAGTTTAACCATACGCATACTTTTATATACACAAATATAAACCAACCCGAAAATACAAGCTAGCGTACACGTAAAGATTCCAATCGCACCAAACTCCACGCTTTTCACGGGGGTTGGGAGCGAATAGGTAGCATTAAAAAAGGGGAGTTTGGCACGAGAAAAGCCCATTCACTGCGTACATAAATGCAAAATAATCTTCACATGTGTGTTCGTCGTCAGGCACAAAAGCCAAGCTAGTTTCTGTGGACCGCCTAAATAGCGAAAGGGTCAAAGCGATCGGAGATACATACATACGTGTATGTATATATAATGCATAATACATACATATAAGCTGACGATGTCTGGTCCGCTTATTCTGAAGGATAGGTCGCGGCACTAAAAAAGTCCTCTTTGACGTTTATACCCGGCCGAGTCGCTCGCGAAAATTCCCGAAAAGGGATTTTCTGGAGGCGGAGGAGGGTCAAAGCAGTTGCGAAATTCGGCGAAAATGAACACCGTGCCGAACACGTGCCGCCGTCTGATAATGAGAACTGATATTGCCTCTCGAGAGTCAATTTCGAAGCTTACTACATAGTCCAAGTACGCCATATTATACGTATAATATATGTATTATACATATAAGCATAGTGTGTAATGCTAAAGCATGCTTTGAGGGAGCGTAGCAAGTTTTTGGCACATGTTGTGTTCGAGAAGCGTCACATTGGAAAATCGTCTACATGATCGTTAAACACAATTTTCTACTAAGCGTAAATGCGTTCATAGTACATTGAACGTTCGTTTAACAAACGAAAGAATTGGATTCTTCCGTAGAACAAAAAAAAATGAGAATTTTATCGAGTGGAATGGTCCTCACTTTCCCGAATTTATTTTTTTCATCCTCCAACGAGTATCTGAGTGAAAGTCGCATACTGTATTTATATTAAAAAATCAACGAGTGAATATACATATATATGTATATACGAGTATACATGTGTATATAAACAATCGTCAAATTTGGTATAATCTCATGTAAGTGGATTTTGAAAAGGCTCGGAAACCCTAATCAATGAGCTCCCATACAAATCTTTGGACGAGAATCTTTGTTCACTATGCAAAGCCTCACTTTTTAAATTACTTAAGACCATCAATTTCGAAATACCTTGTATTACTTGTATACGGAAAACATATGTATTTCACAGTACTCCCACTTAAAACCAAAAGTAATTTTTAAAGGACTCCCTAAAAATGTAGAAATAAAGTGAAACACGGCAAGTGTTTTTTTAGATGGTTTTGCACAGGCAAAAAACACCCCCTTGGAGTGCTTTCGGTGTTATATTTTCCCTATATTGACACTGATTCAACAGTGATCGATAACTTTAATGCTCGTATTTTAAGAAATGTATGAGAAACTTGTTGAAATAATAACATCGTACGGATTAACAATGAGATGAAGACACGCTTATTCACAATTGGAGTTCACCTATGCATGCCGTGCCGTACGATTGTGTCTGCGCCTCAATGCGAATATGTTTGTCAATATGGACGCATCAAATTTGGTATGTTATTTGTTTTTTTTTTTTTATAATTTTGTAACGCAACTCCATTTGTTTTTTTTTTGGATAATATTTTTGACACAAATGTCAAATTAACATTTCTAAAATACATAGTTCACACGACAGAATCGGTGTTCGCTCGGCGAATCAAACGCCAAACGGGTTACCAGTAACAAAAAAAATTTGACGTTTCAGTGAAATCATAAACAGGTGCATTTTCACTGGGTATAGTTCAGTGAAAGCATATCAAATTACATTTTCAATGGCCCCTATCGGGGAAATTATAATTTTTAACAGTTGGATGATAGCGAGTCGCCCCGCTCCTGTCCATTCCCACTCTCACACATCGTAATATTCACCCGAACACATCGTAATATCTTAGCAGCCAAAACACTTATTTTATTTAAGGATTAGGTTAGGTTCGTTTTAGTAAGGGTTGGCCCTATTCATTTAAGATTAGGTTGTTAGGGTCGGTATTTATTTTTATTACATTTGACGTTTGATTTTCCGGGTGAACACCGAATCTATCGTGCGAGCTATTTTAGAGAGGGGCACTCTTTTTATTTGCAGGTTTTAGAGATGGGCATTCCGGTATAATGTCGTGATAAATACCTAATTTGTCTGGAAATAGGGCTATTTTGCCGGGCCGATAAATGGTACCCTTTTTTTTATTATACATAAATGTATAATGAGCGTAAAATTATTAACAATTTATTTGCTTAGTCATCCAGTAATAAATCGCTATGCAGTTTTTATTATAGGGGGGGAAAAATTTTCCACCCGATCAAGCGAACGCATACTATTATATTTTCAATAACAGACTATATAGTAATGAACGGATATTTTCAATAACAGACTATATAGTAATAATTTGATACATGTTTTTATTAAATTGCAGTGGTTTTCAAACGTTTCAAAGATGAAAAATATGTAATTCTTTTCGTATACTTCAAACACGGTGTATGAATTAAAAAAAACAATATTAATAAATAACCAAATTTGCTTCATTTTCTATAATTGATATATTTGCCTATTATTCTAATACTTCAATTACGACGTACATATGTACATACATGTGTACATATAGGGAATATATGTACATACGTTCTGAAATCTGTCACTCACTATGTACTATATGCATAATCTGTTAAAAAAACCAACTTTTATTCAAGTGCATATTTAAATAATTTAAAATACAATTCTGCAAACCTGTATCTGTATGGTATTTTCGATTTGCGACGAATGCGAACTGCGCGTCTTCTCTTCACAGCCACATGCATGTTGTTGTTGACTTCTAATTCGCTCGCGTCCTCATCGGGAATCATCAGAAGTTCCGCGACAACAGATTCAGACAAATTCAACACTCACCAACAACTCCAAACATTACGACGTAGATATATTAAATCACCAACAAACAAAACAAAAAATTCACCACTTCGAATCGCAACCGAACTACCACTCGCGCCAAACGTCAACGAATCATCAAATATATACATATAAACATTTTTCTAGAATAAAATAAGGATTTGAATAAAAAACATTAAAAATCCAAACACACACACACACACACACACACACACACACGTATACAAATTCGACATAGCAACGTACAAGTACAAAAAACCCGAATAAAAAAAAGAGGGTCGATCACTTGTTGACCTCAGCTGATTCTCGCCATCATCGCCGTCATCAGGGGCGAAACATCGTTTAATTTTTCGCAAACTGGCCCAAATACATAGTATGTATGTATGTACTCCCGATGTGACGCAACGACGCAAAGGCCGAACTAATTCAATGCGCTGCGATGACGAAATACAAACAATTTCTCAATGAGCCACTCAAAACGAAACAATTCATCAAACGCATACATTATATACTACATATGTAGGGCAATTTCAAAAACTCGCTAAATCGATTAACACACTCTGTATTATATGTATGTATTACAGAAATAATCATTTTCTCCGACTGGTCGGTCGATTATATTGCAAAAATTGCGAACACACTGCATTTATTACATACTAGTGTTGTGCCCGATGAAATATCATTTCATGGGTTATGGCATATTAAGTTATTAAATAAAATAAAATGAAAAGAAACGTGTCGGTCTCGTGTTCGATCTGCATCGCGGTCGTATTTTTTTCAAATACCTTAAAAATATAACTAATTTAAATTTTTTATTTAATTGTTTAATATGAAAAAAACTGCGCCAAATCAAATTACCGTTATGTATTTTTTTATGGCGTGACGTAAGCAATTTCTATTATAGGTCTGTTACCGAGAGTTGGCGCGAACAAATGTGTTTGTGTAGTGTCTAATCGGTGCATAGGATGCTGTTACACTGCATTAAATAATAAAAAGACGCTCTGTCTCTTTCGCGCGCATGTGCGTGAGTATGAGAGCGCGCCAACTCTCGGTAACAGACCTGTAATATAGTGATAGAACCGATGAAAATTTAATCGGGTGTATTGTAACTAAAAATTACCTACCTACATATAAACACTATAAAACACCAATATAAAAAGTATTTAATTAATTTTCAATATATAGATAGCGCTAAATGCTCCGAGACTGTTTTCCCATGGGAAACATTGGTAGCAAACAGTATATATATACAGGTTTTTTCTTGATTCGTTATTATATTCGTACATTTTGCTAGCAGAGTTTTAACTGTGACGTACATATGTCGAATCGAAACGACTATTATACTACGGCGTGCGTTATCGCAGACAGACAGACACACACACACACAGAAAAGCGCTATTATGATTATTTATATTCGATTACGAGCGATTCGACGAATCGAAATCGCATTTCCTTACATGCTAAATTTACATTTCGCCTACGCGCTCCAACACCGCGTTTCAAGCTTTTTCGTCTCTTTTACATCTTCTTTTCGACGAAAAAAAATCTTGTGATCTTTCGGCAAAGCGCTCAAAGACAATACAGACATCGGAAGCTTCGCCGGATATAATTAAATTGAAAAAAGTTATACACATTGCATACACACGTTTACGTATGTAAAAAATATACATACAAATAATATGAAATGGCACAAAGTACACGAACGTATCATGGGATTTTTTTTTAACAAATACATTCAATTGAACAAAGTACGAAATTCAAACTCGCGTGAGCAAAATAATACGACCTTCGTATATAAATTTTAATGAAAATAAGCACACACCAAAAAGAAAATACCTACAAACGGATATAATACCCACAAACGGAGTACATATCTCGATATCAAGGGAAAAAAATAATTTCACCTTTTAAAAATATCATTTTATTATTCAAAAGTCAAAGAAAAATTGTTAATAATGAATTGCCAAAACATCAAAATTGGTCAAATTAATTTCGGAAACCAAACAATGATCGATTGGTCTGACAAACTTCCCACACTCTTCTGATCACTTTGCCATTTTGCGAGGTTGGGCCGCCGATAGATATTTCAATTGGGTCCGCTAAGTCGATGGTGGAATATAATCGTAATTAACACGTTTAAGAATCCAAAAATTTGGGAGACGGTGACAGCTAACCCTTTGCCACTAGCCTATATATGTATGTTTGACTTTCCGACCCCCCCCCCCCCCCTCCCCCCACTTGTTTTGTCAGATTTTAATTATTTAAACGCCTATAACTTTATATTTTTCATACCATATCTTATAAAATTTGCATTACACGCTCTCATTATCTCACATATGTGTGTGTTTATAATTAATGTTAAAATATTATAATGTTGATAATTCGATATGCGTGCTATGGCCAACACGTTAACAGCTACTTTTTGACGTCTGTCTGCTCGAACCAGTCGATCTTTGTTTTCATTTTTTTATTAGCTTCAATCCGATAGTTCAGTGACATTTCTGTCCGTCAAAAAATTGTGATCTGATTTTGAGCGACTTCCACTCTTCGGGTCGCTTTGATATCTACATATAAGCTAATGACAAATCAGAGATTTCATCAGAATGTTGTCAAAGATCATAAAAACTACCCTTTCGGTGTAAATTTTTAGCAATTAAATAATAAACATAATTTGGTCATAGCGACGAATTGGAGACAGCCGAGAACCTGTAATATTGCCATGACCAAATTTGATAAATACAATATTTTTTATATTATTCAATTAAATGCGTCTCCAAAACCGAGATTTAACACTTTCAACGCCAAAGACTCACCCGTGAGTCCGTTAGCATCTCACGGAAATTTCGCGTAGATTTCTCTCCCAAAATATTCAATATTTAACGTTAAAAAAATGGTTTTAATGTAACACCGTCTATGGACGATCTTTAAAATCGATGATTTGAAAATTTAAAATCGATGATTTGAGTATTTCAGAATTTTTTTGACAAAAATGCAACATACATACATATGTATGTCGACAGGACTGCCACTTAATCAATTATATCGTGAAATCAGAAATGTCCATAGTGGATCTCGTGCATCATAAACACGTGCCATGCACATGCATGCAAGGTCACTGCAAACCTCTAGGAGCCTCGAATCATGTGAGTCAAATCTTTTTTTTTTTGCATGTTCAACCAAATTTAAAAACTGCTGACGCACAGGTAAACAACATATATGTATGGTAAAACTTGTTAATCTTGTGAATATTTTTAAATAAAAATTATTCAAAGTTTGCAAAATACAGGATATTTGTGAATTAATAATAGCATTCAACAAACTGCTATATAATATTTAAGTAGATTTGAAACATTAACAAATGTGACTGAAAATTGAGCCAATCAATAAATTGTGATTTTATTAATTTTATTTATTATTTTATTATTTATTGAAAGCACAAACAAACAGCGATCGATGTTATGCATAGCTTTTTTGTTGTGTTTCTCCCTATATTTTACAATGTGAATGAAAAACATAACTCTTATATTTGCACGTACATTAACGTGTACTCTGACTGACTCAGCTCGGTCGACTCCCATTCGACGACTTAAAAGCGGAAAATTTTCTTTAGTTTGTTCTTTTAACGTCTTAACAAACACACATTGAACTAAATTTTGAAAAAAACAAACGTATGCAACACTCGATAGATATAACATCTCTGTTTAATTTTAATAAATACATACGTATGTACATACAATTCAGGGATCCCAAATCTAAAGCACATTTGCAATCTAATTTGATGTACCAGATTAGGATTCTCTTAAAATTTTATTAATATCTTGACCTTTCTAATGCTTCATCTAAATAATTTAAAGCTTACTATTCGATATTCGAATATATTCGAAAATTTGGTAGCTCTAAATAACATACCTACATATATATGTAGGTATCAAACTTTCTATAACTTAATATAAATTCTTGAAATTGAACGTCTCCATGCTTCGAATGACTATTTCAATATACAAATGTACAAATACATATCCGGAGGACATATGTATGTACATACGACAAAAGTCAATATACATATAACTGAATTCTCATACATTCGATTGCTTACCAACAAAGACACGACATAACGCAATTTGCTTCGAACATCGACAATAAGATTATACAAACAAACATTTGTATGTACATACATACCTACACACATACAGATATCATACGAACGAGACGTTTGCTTTGAAATAAAACACGATAATTAATTTACAAACCCAAACCAGAGCCTCACCACCCCTCGATTCTAATGTAACATTACAGCGGGAACGACAGTCGAAGAAACAAATATGTACGGTATAATTATACATACTCGCCGGAAAATTCAAGTTTCAATGACGCATTATTCATGCGGCGGACACGAGATTAAACATTCCCGTGGAAATTTGAGCAGCAATATTCCAAATTAGCAAACCAGGATAATTTATTTAGAGAGAATATTAGCACGATTCAAATATACGCGAATTTGAATGACGAAAGTCTGGGATGGGAACGAGGTGGAGAAGGGTGGCAGAGGGGAGGAAGGGTGGGGGGGGGCATTTTCCGGGAACAAGACGTTAAATTAATTTGTTTGCTTGATTAAAAAGTTTCCATTGCACGACACGACTCGAATCGTGGTAAACGAGACACGCTCTGCGGCTAACGTCCCAAGTTTTCCGAAACGCACCCAAGTAAATAAAATATATATATATATATATATATATATATATATATATATATATATATATATATATATATATATATAAATGTTTTATATCATTATAAAGTGTGTGATTCCCGATTGACAATCAAAATGATTTAGTACAAAGCAAATTATGAATACTAAGTAATAAGACAAAGCCCAGATTTGTTATGGGAAACAAGTGCAATTGTGTATTTGAGGCGGATGAGTGGACTATTTTGGTTATAAAAATCAGTCTGACGCTATCCGGAGCTTACGAGGAGAATTATTTTCTATATTTATTAAAAGTTGGAATACCAGGGTGGACAGTGTCCAGCCGCAGATGAGTGTTCAGATATAGAGCCAATTATGTAGATAATCTGATATCTGATTTCGAGAAAAAATCAACGAGCTTCTAGACCGTGATATAATTTTCAATTTTTAATGCGTTTATCTTAAATTCCTTTAGGAAAAATTGAACTGTGAGACTTAACCAAAGAAATCGCAGGTAAAAACCAAAAAAAAAAAAAATGTAAAGGGAGGACCATTACAGTGTAGACTAACGTTCAAAAGTTTGAATGTATTTCTTTACGTTTACAATATAAAATCAAAATTTCTAGTCATCAATGATAACCAATCCAAGTTGATTAATGATCAGAATGCGATATTCAAATTGTAGAATTAAAAAAAAATCACTCGATCCTACTTGGGTAAACTTTTTGGTAAAAATATTATTTTCCTATTATTTTTACTTCATCTATATCATCATCATCCCTTACAGTCATTCGTCTCTGTTTTAGGCAACTCCCACACATTTTTTTTCTGATTTCTTCCACCCATCTCCCTAGCGACCTTCCTTGCACCCTTGTACATTCCCTCAGGTACCATTCGAGCACTTCTTTCATCTATCTATCGTCCGTTTCCTAGCTACGTGACTAGCCCATTGCCATTTCAATCCCTTTACTCTCACATTATAACAACTACTTTTATGTATTTTCAACCACGTATTCGTTTTCTATTTTAATAGCCAGCAGCATAGCTCGGACGTTAAGCTTCTGCTTACCGTCAAGAAGGTGCCGGGTTCTATCCCTGAATGAAAATGAATTTTTCAGAGTATGCTGTTGGTCAGACCTGGATTTGTGACTCCAGGTTGATCGTTTCCTATCAGAGTTTGCCAATTTTCTCTGATTTCATTGTTGAAACGGTTCCCGGAAAAAAAAAAATTGGCTAAAAATCCTTCCTACCTACTATGTCACCACTATTTGAAAAATTTGATTGATGTACAATAAAAATTTATGTACAATTCATAGATGTCTCGTTAATTTGCGAGTTTTTTCAGTGTCTCGCAATTCAACGACTTATAATAAAAATGCTGTATTTGTATTTGTAATTGGCCAGGAAGGCGCATTGGGATTTACCTGTAAGGCCTTCCTGGTATATATGTAAAATAAAATAAAATATGTATACGACGTATCAATAGATTAAGTTTTGTGATCGTGAGATTTGTGATTATTCGACAATGAGATTTTGACTGATTTGATCACGTTTTCTGAGCTGATTTTCATAGTTTTTAATTTTAATAAATAAAATAAATACATAGGTTTTAATACGAACTACTACATCGAACATTTTTTTGCAATATTTATAAAAAAATCATTTAAATACAAAACATTTATTAACCTTGAGATATTTAAATTGATAATTAATTAAAAACCCTAGTTCAATAAAAAAAAACTAAAATAACAACTAATTAGAACACATTAAAACTACAGATCAAACTAACACCACCGTAAATTACATTTACAAACGGTTAGACGAGGCAATATTTACCCAATGCCACAAAGTTTAATTAATTACCTGAGTGTATTTTCGGCTCAGGTAATTCAAACACAGGTTATAATTATCGAGAAGAGGACGAGAGAGAGAGAGATAAAGATAAGGGGGGGGGGGATTGGTGGCTATCGCCGAACAAATTGTGCGCGGCATCCTCAACTTCGCGATTAATTGACATTTGAAAACCACCGACACTTCTCCACCCGACCCCACCACCATCACCGATGATGGAGAAGTTTTAATTGAGGGGTCGAGCAAACATTCATCATAATTTACAGTTTGATGAAGGGCGGTCAATCCACCCAAATGAACGTACCAAACTCTCTATCTACATATGTATCTATCCTGGAACCATCTATCTATGTACATATCTTCGAACTCAAAGATGAAACTGTCGACAGCACCGAAACTTTCACATTGTATAATAGAAGAAGGAGACCAACACTTACGTACATACATACATACATATATGAAAACATGTGGCCGGAGAGGTGGATGCTCACGTGCGATCGGCGAAGAAAAGCTCGTGAAAAACGGCAATCGTGAAAACTAGCGAAAAGCTCGCGTGACTCAATCGAACAAGTGGAAAACGGAGGCACCACTCGTGATACGACTCGGAGAAAGCGTGATCGGGATGAATTTCCACTGATATCCGTGGTAATAAATCGTCCACGAAATTAAACGCTCATTTTTGTGTGTGAGCAATATGAAATGCAGGTCTCCGAATAAATCTATTTCATCATTTATAGACATCGATATTACGATTAAAATTCTGATTTCAGACAATATGCACTACATTTTTCACTTTATCTAAACTGAAAATATCAATAGAAAAGCTTAAAATTAGCCTAAGAGAGAAGATTAATTAGCGTATACATTATATTCAGGTCGAAATATAGAAGAGAGACGGATTGGCATGTGTAAGAAAGATTTTGTGAAATAAGAAAGATTTACAGGCTAACGAAGCTACAGCAGACGTCTCTTTTTATTTGTCTGACTTGCAAACGAATCTTATATCGTAAGAATCTTTACAAAAAATTTAAATAATAATTATAAACTTTATAATAGTGTTCGAAAAAATGTTAAATCTGGTTTAATCCGATTATCTCAGTACATATGTACTTATAATATTCTTATTAGATCATCATCATACTAAGTATTTTCTACTGATGTACAGAAAAAGTACCACGTCTTTGTTTCAAAGCTGGAATTTCCTAGCCTACATTGTACATTGTACATACATACATATGTACCTTATACTCGATGAACTTTACTTGAATATGATTCCCCGGAAGTATAAAATTCTAATATAGATTTTCTAGTGATTTTTTTAAATATCTATAATATAATTATATGATTTATATTTTTTTAGATCGATTCCAAAGATTTTTTTGTCCAAAAGTGAAGGAATTTCCGTATCTTTACCAGCACAGGCTTAAGTAATCGTGAATTGAATTGAATAATCAATAAAACACATACATATATGCACACTTGTATAATATAAATTGATCCGTTTTAAAATGATCCAGATTTCAGCAGGTATTTAAAGATCATTTAAGTTCAATATGTATGTTCAATGAAGAACATTTCTGACTGTGATGGCCAAGATACGGAAAATCCTACATTTTTGGACAAAAATATAAAAAATACAATACTTGAAATCGAACTACAAATATATAATATGATTGCCAGTTATTTTCCTCAGATAAATAGATTACTAGAAAATTTTCTAAGTATATATTCTTGAACGATATTGGCTTTAATCTGATATATACTGTGGCCATTATCTTACACAAATACACTGTAGCAATCCAAAAATTTCATAAATTTGCAAATTTTTCTCTTACTCGGCACTTATCCCACGTATGTAAAAGGATCCATATCCAACGCGATAGGCGCATCGCATCGCCGGAAAACCAAAATGAAAACATTATCGATTCAAGGGGTTTTATAATTGGAAGGTCGGAGGTAGGACGACGACCGAAATAATCTTAAACAAAGAAAGCCCTCTTTTCATTTTCGGAAAAGGGTAAAGCGCTATTAGAACGCACAGCCAGAGAGAGCACACAATGGATGAAACATAATATACACACATACATACATATGTATGTATGTATACAGCGTGTAACCGCATTGACAGTGAATAGCGAACCGCGAAGCAAATTCTCAACTAGCCACGAACAACGACTGAAACCGCGACGAACGGAAACGGAACATTTTAGAAAAAGGCCTATGAAGCATTTCGATACTGAAATCGTAATGACATATTAAATTGTTCGATATACATATGTATGTACATACATACCTACATATATACAATACAAACGCGGTAACCACAAATGACGATAATTTTACGGCGTGCGAAAATTACGCCCCTCGTGTGAAATTTTACTCCTTCAGTACTTCTACAAAGGATTACTACAAATTCTGCGAAATTAAACGCACAATACAAAATGGCCGTTCGAATCGGATAAAATAAAAAAAAATATTGTGTATTTTTTTCGCTTTTTACGGCTATTATTATTTAATCGAAAAAAATATTCTATTATTTATAAATAAAAGAAGTCTTTTCAAAACAGTTGTGCGTGTAATTTTAATAAGAAATGAAATTCTTTGACACACTTTATTTACTTTATATTATGTTGCGAAATTCAAAATACAATCCAACGCGCAGACGTTCAAATTAAAGGGACAATTTAACTCAAATAAAATCGCTACACAGACTGCCTATTAAATTAAAAAAATAATACCACATTCACTTTACGATTTAATAAAACAGCATACTTTATTAAAAAAAATTAACTATTAACTATCTTTAAATAAATGTATAAATACATATAGTGAGTGATTTTCGGTTTGCCAATATATTTTTTTAAAGATATCCTATAACTATCTGTAACGAGAACCATATGTTTTAAGAGTGTGTGTGTCCATTAAAATATATTAACATCTAAATAATAGCCTCCGACTAACAAACAATAAAAACACTAAAAACATCTTATTAAAGTGAAGAAGACAATTTGAATTGTTAATGAAACTTGTATATTTATAAAGACGTACGTACGTCTTTAGAATTTTGGATTTTCATCGAAGGACCTAGTGGATAACTTATCAACTCACCGTATCAAGGGATCGTTAAATAAAATTAAGTAAAAATTCATTGCTTTTAAACAATGTCCTGTGCCTCCAACCAATCGATTTATCTCGACAAAAATTTCTAAAAAGTACATATTTCTCATATGTATATCTCATTTTAGAGAATAGTTTCGATTTTTCTATAATTTAAAAAAAATAAACACTCAATATTCATATATCAAAGTTTATTTGGATCGATTATGATGAGTTTTGACTAATTAACGAGAATTCAAGTCACCGTTTCGCTCAAAAGTCCCCAAACATTGCACCGCGCTCGCAATGATGACGTGTTATTTTTAGAAAATCGTCGTTTTTTCATTTATTTTGAAAATCGAAGTCTCTGAGAATTTCCGTGAACAAATATATTCCTTTAATCTGAACACAAAAATTCTGAAAACAATAAAGAAATTTATGGAATGTAAGGAGGCCAAAATTACCCGTTTTGATGTAAAACATGACATTTTAAGTAAAAATAGGTCAATTTGGCCTCGTTATTCGTAATTTTTTGGTATTTTTTGTATTCAAATTAAGGGTAGAAAACCTAAGAAAGCTCTCAACGACTTTTATTTTCAAAATTATCACGGGAGCATGAAAAAAAAGTATGATTTCCTGAAAATAACGCTTCTCTATACAAACACCCATCGCCAGCGCGACGCGCTTTGTAGGGGACTTTAGAGCGAAACAGTATTTTTGGATTCTCGTTAATCAGTCAAACTTATCATAACCGACTCAAATAAAATACAATACGTGATATTAAGCTAGTTTTTAATAATAACGAAATTGAAACTTGATTTTTGATTAACCAAGTATTCAAGTTGTCTTGAGAAAGGGTTTCATCTCCAAACAGATTATGATCATAGCAAGCACTGGAACAATAAAGTGATCTGCTGTAATCGACAAATTCTGTTCGAACCGGATTTTACGAACATCTAGACCTTGCTAGCAAAAACAAACACGCATACAGTAATTTTTGAATTCGGTCGACATTTGAACCGACTAGTTGTGGGCAACAACTTTTCAATTACTTAACCAGCGAGATATGTATGTATGTACGTACAAACTTATAGATACAACAGCGAGAGAGCTAACACTTATAACAAATATACAGCAACAAAAAAATCAATAATCATGTACATATTTATTTATGTAGATATTTATTTATTTTTAATTTATACCAGGAAAGCCAAACAAGCAACCCCAATTCGCCTTCCTAACCTGAAATATTGTACATTTGATACAAGTATTGTACAAAGTAAATATGTACATACGTACATATCAATTAACACCCACAGAGGCATCTATGGTCAAATTTTGTAAATTTGCAGCATTTCTAAACAATTCAGCGAAATTCAGAAAATACTTGTCAATTAACATCCACATTTATGGTAAAATTTGTGAATTTGCAGCATTTTATACAATTCAGCGAAATTCAAGATTGCTGAAAACTCGATATTTGCGAGAAAATGGATAAGGTTGCCAATTTGTTGGAACCGTTTCAATGAAAATCAGATAAATTGGCAAACTCTGATAGGAAACGATCGACCTGAAGTCGAAAATCCAATGTCTGGCCAGAAAAACCAGTGGGATTTGAATCCGTGACCACTTTGTTCAAAGCATTATATGTATGCTAATCACTAGTCTATTCTGCTGGTTTATTTATTATTTTTATAATAATAATAACAATAATATGACCAATGTGACCTGACAGCTTGCCACAAAGTGTCACACCAGTCTTACGAAAAAAAGAAAAGAACAATAAAAAAATTACCAATCATTCATCTCATTCAAATAGACTTGTGCGAAACTGACCAGTTCATCAACATGACAATTGAACAGGTCCAAATCACATCAAGGAACCGGAAAGCCTCTACAAGAGACGAGTTATTGAAAGCAGATAGATGTTTTCGCAGGAATAGGTTGGTTAAGTAAATGACGACGCAAAGCTCTACCACATTCAGGCGCCGAAAATATAAATTCCAATAAAATTGAAGGGTTGTCAATTCTTCCCTTAGAAATATTTGGAAATGGCAATAATTCTTCTCGAAGATAGTGAGTCAAAGCCTAGTAAAAAGGCAGTGGGAAATAAATAGGGGTAATATTTATATTTCCTGATATAAATATGTATGTATGTACATATATGAAAGAGCGGAGGCAATGACGACGACACTTTCGATGGCCGATAAATTGGAGATATGGAGGGTCGACGATGTTATTGTCCGAATGAAAACTGGTAAGGACGTCAACAGCGGCAATTTTCCGAACAAAGGCCAGGACAGCCGGCGATCGGAGGGGGGCCATTCGCACACCGGAAGTGCTCGTACCGGATACTCAGCAGCCGCGGCAGGTTTATTGGGTCCCGCAGTAAATTGTCTGCTCGGGGAGATTCCAGGTTTCGGTGGGGTCCGAGACTTAACGATACCGCCAGAAGGCAACGCTTGCGGCCGGAGATAAGTTGCAATAAAGCCAGCCTAATCCGCAGTCCGACCGCTAGATTATTACCGTACCAAAGCCACAAGTTACACCCTCACACACACACAGATGTATGTATGTATGTATACATATGTGTACAATCAAATTCCAATTGGGGAAAAATGAGGATCGGAATAGATCTCCCTGTGACGTACGACTGCGTATAATAATAACGATGGTGGGGTATGGATAAATGTGAGACTATCGCATATATGGAAGACAAAGGCAGCGCCGATTATGTACATTGTACCTTTTACAAAATACGCGAGAAACCACCTGCAATTACTTAACCCTTTGAATGCTGACGGCCAACAAGTCCATGAGCCTGAAATTGGACAATAGAACACTACCCGCTGAGCAATGCCAGGGAGCATTGAAAAAAAAATGCATTGAACATGTTTACTGGTTTACACCAGAATTTCTGAATTTATAACCATAGCATAATTCCAAAGTGCCGAGTATTTTAGATTGTGAGCGTTCGATTTTAACAACAATGAAGAAGATGGAACTATGAAGTTTTGGATAAATACATTCATTAATAGGCAAGATATATTAGAGAGTCTAAACACACCTTTACAAAACTCTAAAACCTCGGCGGTAGTTATCTAGGGTTTGTTTGGATGAGCAACGATTTTTATACCTGCTTTCAATTAGATTTCTAAATAATTATAGTTGGAAATGTTGCAAAATTTTCAGCATGGCGGGCTTTCAACAGAAAAGACGTCAGCACTATCAAAGGGTATACACAGAACCGTGCGCAGAACCGGCTTCAAAATCTGGGGGCGCCAAAATCGTCTTCATAAATTTCAATTTTTCGAAGCGACAAATTCCCAAATTTTTAAGTGAAATAATACATGCAAAGATATCATTCCTGCTTTCGAATGAAAACTAAAAAAAAAAATACAATTTAGAAGTTCTTTTACTAATTGATATATTTAATTTGAGAGAAAATTAAGACGGTATTTAGAATGTTTCAGTAGCCACCGCATCAGTTGAAATATCTTTCAGTAAACTTTAAGTAGTCAAAAGTTGTTTGAGATCTTCAATGGTTTCAGATTTCTATTTTGCCATTTATCGTTCAATCCCCAAATGACCCGGTCGGTATCTAAACAATTATAGCAGCCTTACCCTAAATCGAGAATAGCCAGCCGTGTACATATCCAAACACATCATACAATGCAGGTATAAATATAATATTTATACCTGCATTGTATGATGTGTTTGTTAATTAATTACAAACCGCAAGCATATGTATGCTTGTAACAATCAACGAAAAGGATGCCGATTTTATTGGAACCAATTAATGTCAATCGGAATCCATGAGCCACCGAGATTAATAAGCAACAACAGTAGCAAATTAATTTTTCGGTAACGAACGAGATTTGATATTTTGAACCCTGATATTTTGATTTCCGAAATAATTCTTAAGCCGAGTCCATGTGCAATTCTACGTTTAAACACAG
The DNA here is from genome assembly GCF_051622035.1 of Arctopsyche grandis. Classification (NCBI taxonomy): domain Eukaryota; kingdom Metazoa; phylum Arthropoda; class Insecta; order Trichoptera; family Hydropsychidae; genus Arctopsyche; species Arctopsyche grandis. The sequence continues at coordinate 8,457,065 of NC_135367.1, forward strand.
CAGATGAATCCAATTTACTGATTTTCAACATCGAACCGACAGACGAGGGACGAGTGCTCGCAACGGATAGCAGGATTGCAAAATGTTAGGCATGAATAGGATCCAAAGCGACCAAGCGTTACGTCAATCCACTTGACCGGTAAATAATTTCATTAATGACGTTTTATAAGAGTTTCGTAACACGATGCAGCGTCTTATCAAAATTGAATATTTGTACGTATGTATGCTAGTATAGGTACATACACGCATATATGCGGTGTGCGAGAGCGTACCGTAGGGGAGATAAAGGGTTAACGATGTGTGTACATATTTATAATTAAATACAAACTTCGAACAATTTCCTTAATTAACGCTTCTGTGCCGTTATACAAATTAACCCGTAGGATAATAAGAAAGTTAAACACGTATAACTGTCTAATGATATGTACCGATGAGGATACGCTCATACATATGTACATGCATACGTAAGAAAATTAGCGAAATATTATATGTACATACATATATGTAGGGAATGGTTCTGGTTTCCAAGAATACCTCTCTCGTTTGTACTGAGAATTTATTTAAAATTACATACATAAAATTACAAGTATATTTATATAAGTTTTGAACATACATACATACATACATGTGTATTTAGATCTCAGGATCAGTCGTTTCGTGAATCCTTTTTATATTATACTAGTGGCTTTACCAGTGTTTTTAGATACCAACATACACATGCGGGCACAAACTTCTTCATGGAAGGATCAAATAAGGCATAGGTCAAAGATTCCATATTGAGAATCAATACTACATATCTGATATTATACAAACATGGAGACGATAATAATAAATTTTCAACCATTTTTTCCGGCGGCCGTCTCGTGCATAAGCAATTACGCATCCGAATCGAATCCTCCGAATTGAATCCGAATCGCACGAATCAAATTTAGAAAGCCATCCGTTTCTCTATATGGACGACAATAAGAGGATTTGTTTTCCTTGGTTAACAGTAAGTACGGACGAGTCGCTCCAATCGCACAAAAGAACGCAAAGCCAATTACAGAGGCGGATCTTAAATGGATGACCTCAATTCGGAAACGAGAACGAATTCAAACAGAATGGATGCACCCGACAACAAGGTCGATATTTCGAAAGATCGACCGGACGAAGGTTCATTTCCTTACGAAAACATATAAAAATCAATTTTGTAGTTCAAATGCAACGTCTTCTGCATGCATACACGCTTTTGGCAATGGTTGAAATGGTTCAATACTTGCCAAACGATGAAACGACATGCATTTTTTAAAACTACAAAGAAAGAAAGTCGTTAAAATGGTAGCCATTGTATGCACTATCTATGTATGTGTGTACCACTCGATAGAAATTCGTATATTGTTGGCGGAAGTTTAAGTGAAAAATCGCACATAAAAATGTCGCCGTAAATTACGTGCGTAGGTACTCCAAGTGGATTTTTGGCCGAATTCAAGGTTAGTTTTTTTTAAATTAAGCGCTTTGTACACTTAAATCCACTTACAAGAAAGACGATGTAATTTAAATCATCGTTACGTCAACGGAGACCTTGTTAAATCGAGATTAAAACGGCAAGGTCCGGGAAGAACGATAAAATCGACATGTGCGCGAAAAGTAAATTACAGATACTATATAAATACCAATTTACTCACGTTTCAATTCCGAAAATCGTGTTTGATTGCATTTCGATTGTAAAACAGTACAGCAAATTTAGAAAGAAGAAAATAACTGAATAGCGTTTAGTAAATTTTATTCAAATAAAATTTTACTTTTGTTTTGAATTTTAAAATGTAAAAGACGAAAAAATGCATATAATATTTATTTATATTAAATTTCGTAGTTTAAAAAGAGATTCAACGCAACATTGGTTAAATTAATCAGTTGGTCTTAACGATTCTGCGAATGGTTTATTTTTCTGATGATTCATTTTTAACAATACACAAATGTAAACTAAATTTCAAATATTAAATAATACCTAGTGTTTCGACAATCTTATTAAGCGGTTGAAAATGATCAAAATTTGAATCCTAATATACATTTAAAATATCCAAAAGTACATTTTATACATTTGCACATAGATTGGGAGTCAACTAAATGGTTGAATCTAAATAAAACAAAATTTAAAAATAGAAAATGAACGGTACATCAGTAGCTATTAAGATAGATATACATAAGTACATAAGATTTATTGTGAATTTAATTTAGTAATAATAAAAAGCATTTAAAGATCAAAAACCAAAATGGTTGAATCCTAATATATGACATTACTGACAAATTAATCAGTAGATTCTATGACAGAATCACTAATAACCATAATAAAACACTTGTGATTACAATAAGAATCTCGGTGATTATAACTAAAGCCCGGACTCAGAGGGTGCCGCGTATTGTTCAAATGTTGTAAATGCATTGTTAAAGGTTTGCCGAACCTTTTTTACAAAAGATTTACAACAATGGAACAATGAGCGGCACCTTGGCTATCCTACCTCTAATTATAACAAAATGCCTATACCCTTCAGGTATAAAAACAGATTACCTAAACACAATCTGCTTAAGATATTAAGTATAAAATGTATTATGAGCATTTATAATAATCGTAAATAGGTTTTTGAGCCCTTTTTCCTATTATGCTGTACATAAACATTAGAATAATATAATACTATGATTACTAACAAAATTAAATTAAAATTGTAAAATAGAAAATGATCAGTAGATCAGTAGCTATTAAAATAGATATAATATATATTGTGAACATAATTTAGTAATAATAAAAATACAATTAAATATAAATTTTAAATTACATAATTATATTTTGAAGGTATTTGAAAAAAATCGACCGCGTGCGGATCGAATACATTTGTTTTATTTTTTTCTTATTTAATAACTTAATATGCAAACATCCATGCGATGATATTTCATCCGGTACAACACTAGTCTCAATATAATGATAACTTTCAAAAGAGTATCATCTTCTTCATTCTTAGCACTTCCTCTAACATTGTACAGTTCCATCTGATCAGAGATCCGCAAATCGCTGGTCCAGCTTGTTTTAATACATGTGTATTACAAATGCGGTCTATACATATATACATATATGTATGTATGTATGTATGTACTTAATTTAACATTAGAATCAGTCCATGCGTAAACTATCATCACAATACGATATGTGTAAATACGGGTGTCGACGGGAAATTCAGGGAAATGTTAAGCTCTCACTTTCGAACCGAATTCATCGGATGCCGTAATAAGGTTCTGCCGAGTGGAAATAATCTTTGGTGCTAATTGCGATCCGTATAAGTGTTATTCTAACGAGGGACGCTCGACGAAACAGGTTGATTGGTAACATTAGAGGCGGTACATTGAACATGTTAACACATTTTCGCCGATGCGAAAATTGAATGTGTGTGTGTGTGTGTGTTTGTCTTTCGAGCTTTTCCAGAAAACGTTTAATAATGTCAATCGGACACGATTAATAATTAACCTGGGGTCGTAAAAATAAAGGGTTGCCCGCGTCAATTATGCACGAAGCACGAAGGGATCAAACGGTTAACTGAAACGTACGTTCGGGTCGAAATTTGAATTCACTAGAATGAGAAAGATCGTGTACATACATATAGAATATACATATATGTACGTATTGTACATATATGTATGTATGTTTGCATATTTTAAGCGTTCAATTCGAAATTCGGTTAATAACACTTTGCATATTTCTTTGAAAATATGGTTTTTCCGATACTTGTTTTAAATACGTATGTTATTTCCTTAGATGATATTCTTCTTTACGATAAATAATACTGGTAGAAAAATCTAGTCTCATTCAATTATACATATGTACATATTATTAAGTCTAAAGATCTGTATTTTAGGTGATATTTATTTATTTAAGTTTGGACCATTGTGGCATCACAGGATTCCCTACCGCACCACAATGGTCGAAAAATAAAAATATATGTATGTATATACACTAAAATAAATCCCTACGAGGCCCAAATGGAAGACAGAAGATCACAAATACCACTCATACATCAATTAAATTATGGAAATAATGATGAGCGCAGGCTACCAGACAAATAGGTTAAAATAATCTCCAATAACCTCATTGAGTTGGAAAATATCACATTTAGGCTCAGCAGCAAAAGATTTCATTGAGAACTTGAATAGCTCTTGGATGTACATAAATCATATGAGAAAATTTCAAACATTCGAATTTGAAAATACGATATTTTTCCTCTGAAATAAATATATAAATGATTTTATATGGATGGGAGCATAAAAATAAGGACTATTGCTCGAACGGACTCTTGGCCGACGGACACTTGGCCGAACGGACATTAGGTTGACGCACGTTTGGTCGAACGGACACTTGGTCAAACGAACACTAGGCCAGCGGACATTAGGATAAATGAAATCTTTAATTATTTAAATTTATCAAAAGTATCGAATTTTTATAATAGGTTAAAGTGATATGGTATCTATGTATGTTGAGTGAGTTTTCAATAATTTCGATACACAATTACTAATTTTTATCGTATTATATTTAAATATTAGCTATTTTTTCAAAATCGATGAACATATGAAAATATTTGAAAATAATATATGTATTTAGAAAATAGTAGACGATAAAAGCGATGTTTAAGGCATTTACATATTTAACAGGCTGGCGGCAACTAAGAATAGTATGTGTACGTTATTATTGAATTTTGTTTTATTTTTATAATATTTTTAAAAAACAAATTATATTATAATTTATTATTTATGTATGTATTTTCTTTTTATTTTATTTATACCTTTTTTTTTGTCATTCACAACCAATCGTCATCTATTGCGAATGGCTGTGAATGAAATAAATTAAAGCAATGAAAAATTTCAAATGGCCAAATCTCCGTGGGTCTTATATCCGTTTGGTCAAACGTCCGTCGGCTAAGTGTCCGTTCGGCCAAAAGTCCGCGCACGAAATAAAAACGTTTTGAAAATTGGTAAAATCAAAATAAGCCTATCAACTTATCATGTATGTATGTACATATATAAATAGCTTTTCAGAAAAATGACAAAGGTTTCGGTATATCTAATCTATAATTTGGAAAGAGACTTTGTATGTATCCTTGGTCGTCATTTTCGTCGTCGTCGTCCGTAGATCGGTGACGTCATCGAACACGTGATTCGATTTTTTTTTTTCGATCCATGGGCGCCGATTTGTTTTTTTCGTTTCAATGGATTCACCCCCGCGGGGGCGCAAGGCGAGTAGCTTCATGGGGCCCCGCCAGGGGCGCCACAAGGGGCGCAGCCCCGTGGGGCCCCAGCCTCATGGGGCGCAGCCCCATGGGGCTCAAAAGGGGGCGCCACAAGGGGCGCAGCCCCGTGGGGCCCAGCCTCATGGGGCGCAGCCCCATGGGGCTCAAAAGGGGGCGCCACAAGGGGCGCAGCCCCGTGGGGCCCCGTGGGGCCCCGAAGGGGGCCCGGGGGGCCCAGCCTCATGGGGCGCAGCCCCATGGGGCTCAAAAGGGGGCGCCACAAGGGACGCAGCCCCGTGGGGCCCAGCCTCATGGGGCGCAGCCCCATGGGGCTCAAAAGGGGGCGCCACAAGGGGCGCAGCCCCGTGGGGCCCCGGGGGGGCCCAGCCTCATGGGGCGCAGCCCCATGGGGCTCAAAAGGGGGCGCCACATGGGGCGCAGCCCCGTGGGGCCCCGAAGGGGCCCCGGTGGGCCCAGCCTCATGGGGCGCAGCCCCATGGGGCTCAAAAGGGGGCGCCACAAGGGGCGCAGCCCCGTGGGGCCCCGAAGGGGGCCCGGGGGGCCCAGCCTCATGGGGCGCAAGCCCTAATAGGCATTAACTAAGGGGGGCGAAGCCCTAGACGGCAATTAATCATGGGGGCGCGGAGGGGCGAAGCCCTAAAAGGCAACTGATCATGGGGGCGAAGCCTTAGACGGCATTTAATCGTGGGGGCGCGGAGGGGCGAAGCCCTAAAAGGCATTAACTAAGGGGGGCGAAGCCCTAAACGGCAATTAATCTTGGGGGCGCGGGGGGCGAAGCCCTAAAAGGCATTAACTAGGGGGGGCGAAGCCCTAGACGGCATTTAATCATGGGGGTGCGGAGGGGCGAAGCCCTAAAAGGCATTAACTAAGGGGGGCGAAGCCCGAAACGGCAATTAATCTTGGGGGCGCGGGGGGCGAAGCCCTAAAAGGCATTAACTAAGGGGGGCGAAGCCCTAGACGGCTTTGAATCATGGGGGCGCGGAGGGGCGAAGCCCTAAAAGGCAACTGATCATGGGGGCGAAGCCCTAAACGGCAATTGCTCATGGGGCGTGGAGGGGCGAAGCCCTAGAAGGCAAAGGCTCAGGGGGGTGCCGAGGGCGAAGCCCTAGAAGGCAAAAAAAAATTGATTTTTTTTTTTATTTTTTTAAATTTTTTTTTTGATTTTTTTTTTATTTTTTTTTTATTTTTTTTTTTATTTTTTTTTTAAATTTTTAAATTTTTTTTTTTTTTTAATTAAATTAGCTTAGTCATGTTTAAGCGGTTTATATTATAAACACTGAGCGAAGCCGGGTAATACAGCTAGTCTAATCTATAATTTGGAAAGAGACTTTGTATGTATCCTTGGTCGTCGTTTTCGTCGTTTTCGTCGTCGTCGTCGTCGTCGTCCGTAGATCGGTGACGTCATCGAACACGTGATTCGATTTTTTTTTTTTCGATCCATGGGCGCCGATTTGTTTTTTTCGTTTCAATGGATTCACCCCCGCGGGGGCGCAAGGCGAGTAGCTTCATGGGGCCCCGCCAGGGGCGCCACAAGGGGCGCAGCCCCGTGGGGCCCCAGCCTCATGGGGCGCAGCCCCATGGGGCTCAAAAGGGGGCGCCACAAGGGGCGCAGCCCCGTGGGGGCCCGGGGGGCCCAGCCTCATGGGGCGCAGCCCCATGGGGATCAAAAGGGGGCGCCTCGAGCGGCGCAGCCCCGTGGGGCCCCGGGGGGGCCCAGCCTCATGGGGCGCAGCCCCATGGGGCTCAAAAGGGGGCGCCACAAGGGGCGCAGCCCCGTGGGGCCCCGAAGGGGGCCCGGGGGGCCCAGCCTCATGGGGCGCAGCCCCATGGGGCTCAAAAGGGGGCGCCACAAGGGACGCAGCCCCGTGGGGCCCCGAAGGGGGCCCGGGGGGCCCAGCCTCATGGGGCGCAGCCCCATGGGGCTCAAAAGGGGGCGCCACAAGGGGCGCAGCCCCGTGGGGCCCCGAATGGGGGCCCGGGGGGCCCAGCCTCATGGGGCGCAGCCCCATGGGGCTCAAAAGGGGGCGCCACAAGGGGCGCAGCCCCGTGGGGCCCCGAAGGGGGCCCGGGGGGCCCAGCCTCATGGGGCGCAAGCCCTAATAGGCATTAACTAAGGGGGGCGAAGCCCTAGACGGCAATTAATCATGGGGGCGCGGAGGGGCGAAGCCCTAAAAGGCAACTGATCATGGGGGCGAAGCCTTAGACGGCATTTAATCATGGGGGCGCGGAGGGGCGAAGCCCTAAAAGGCATTAACTAAGGGGGGCGAAGCCCTAAACGGCAATTAATCTTGGGGGCGCGGGGGGCGAAGCCCTAAAAGGCATTAACTAGGGGGGGCGAAGCCCTAGACGGCATTTAATCATGGGGGTGCGGAGGGGCGAAGCCCTAAAAGGCATTAACTAAGGGGGGCGAAGCCCGAAACGGCAATTAATCTTGGGGGCGCGGGGGGCGAAGCCCTAAAAGGCATTAACTAAGGGGGGCGAAGCCCTAGACGGCTTTGAATCATGGGGGCGCGGAGGGGCGAAGCCCTAAAAGGCAACTGATCATGGGGGCGAAGCCCTAAACGGCAATTGCTCATGGGGCGTGGAGGGGCGAAGCCCTAGAAGGCAAAGGCTCAGGGGGGTGCCGAGGGCGAAGCCCTAGAAGGCAAAAAAAAAAATTTGATTTTTTTTTTTTGATTTTTTTAAATTTTTTTTTTGATTTTTTTTTTATTTTTTTTTTGATTTTTTTTTTTTTTTTTTTTATTTTTTTTTTTATTTTTTTTTTAAATTTTTAAATTTTTTTTTTTTTTTTAATTAAATTAGCTAAGTCATGTTTAAGCGGTTTATATTATAAACACTGAGCGAAGCCGGGTAATACAGCTAGTTATACAATAAATAGGACTTCAAATGATAAAAAAATCATGCGTTGATAAAAAAAAATCATAATTTTACTAAATCTTATGCGAAGCTTGTTTATAAACAAGCTTCGCATAAGATTTAGTAAAATTGTTTCGGAAAAATGGAGCATCTAAAAGAAAAAATCATATTTTCAAAGTGGACGTCAGGTTTTAGTATTGTACGCTTTATACCTGTATATCAGGGATTCACAAGGTGCGTCCCGTGCGCAAAATGTGGCCCGCGAGGTTTTACGTACATTTCATTATTACATTTAAAAATCCAGTCAAACTTTTTAAAAAACTTTTACATTAACAATTTCAATGAAAAAATTTCCATAGTACACTTTTACCATAGTACTCGTGTATTGAAATCATCCCGAATAATAAGCTATGTATGGCATACCTGATATATTTGAAGTACGTCGAAAGTTGAACACGCATTCTGTCGAGATGAAGACGTACACTTTGACATAAAAAACGCATAGTCACCCTAACTAGCAGAAGGCGAGAATTAATCGTGCAACACGAGCTAACCAAAGTAAACACGGGTAAGCGTGACAATTTGGTAACCTTCCAAATCTTGTTCGTTGCAAAGAATAAATCAAGGACAATGTGTTCATAAAATTGACAAAAATTTAATAATTTACACGTGCCTTCACTGGCGAGTTGAAATTTACGATATGAAACAACTCACACAAATAAGGCCAAAATTTTCACTTACAATGTTATTTTACACGATTTTCTTTAACTTGAGAATGTTGTATATGGACAACAATTCAATTTTCTTATAAAATCGATTTTAATTTAGTGACAGTTCTTCAAAATGCAATCTGAGCTATTACCACAAATAGTCATTAAATATAAATGTCATTCTTTTATATATGCAATGCTAAACTTTTGTCCAAAATCTATATTAGAACTAAACTGGAAGTTGCATATATTATTTGAAACCCCCATTTTAAAAGGGATGTCATTAAATAGTCCCTCACCAAAGTGGGGTATTCAAGTGCCCCAATTTTTACATTTTTCGTAATAGCTATGTGGTTTTCATATATTCTTAGAATGAACTACAAGAAATTTATTTTAATAGATTTTGTATGATTTAGAAAAGGGGTACATCGTAAAAATACATTTATACATTTCTACGTTCCAAAGTATTGTTACGTACACCGCGGATTAAGCGAATAGAATCCCAGAGACTGTGTGACCGTTCAAAGGATTATCTGTTAACGGATTAACTAAGTGCATTCCGTGCGACCGAGATAATTGGTTTCAAGGATTATATCTAGACTCTAAGTGCATATAGGCTAAGCAATGACCGTTATAAATCCCTTCGCAGAACTGACCCATACCGTGGGAAGACATATCCGAATACGTGACTATACAATAGGTAAACAGATTAAACTTCCTGAGAGATCTACCCTTTATAAGGCGATATCATGTCATTCTGGACTGAGCACTGCCAGTGCGTGTATCTCCTTAATCATCAATAAATGCTGTAAAACGACTAAGACCTTTTACTTGGATCCTCCACCCACCCCTACGCAACAGTAGGATTTAAAGGCGGTAGCGATAAGTCATGTTTTTGACTGTTCGCTTGCATATATTCTTGTTGATCGATAAATCAATGCGAGAGAAAGAGACAGCTATATTTTCGTAAGCTTTTGTGTTCGTCGCTTTTGGCGCGTGGCTATTGAGTCATGCAGTCGCCTATTGGCCTTACCTATGTGCGTTTGCATGTCAAAGGTTGTCGTTATTTTTTAATACAAAAATAGTCAAAAACATGCTATAGGACTAAAACTTTATGTTGATGTATAAAATGATTAATAAGATATATATTGAACCCATTTGTATTGCGAAAAGCTGTATTTTGATTTAAAAATACTGGGGTTTTACTCGAACCCGGTTCGGGACACTCGTTCGATCTCGACGCTCTGTCCTTCAAAGGTTAAAATTTACTTACAATTTAAATCCAAATTTAGTTACTTCAGTCGAAGGTCAGTCCGATTTTGGAGAAATTACCACTTAAATTCCATCGTTAAAAATGTTATTCTTTTATGTATGTAATAAAACGTGATTTCATTGTCTCAATGCCAAGCTTTTGGTCAAAATATTTATAAAAAACCTATATAAGACCAAAACTGGAATTTGTTTATACCATTTGGAACCATCATTTTAAAAAGGAATGTTTACAAAAGTTCCAACAAAAAATTACAGAAATGCTTTCCGAATTTTAATCACTTTCATACGATATGAGATTGAAATTAATGAATCTTTCCACTTTGGATACGAAAAGAATGAGAGGTGGTCTAATTGAAGTGTATAAATTATAAATAACTGTTAAAATTGTCCTTGGATTAAACTCTCTCAAACTCTAAAAAGATATTTACTTCAAAGTGATTAGAAAATCCTTCTTTTCGAATAAATTGGTTACATTTGGAATAGTCTATCCAATGAATTAGTATCTTCCAGTAACTTAAATCTTTAAAACAACTAGATGATATCCATTGAAAAATGGGTTTTTGTAGTTGTTTTTTTGTTTTTGGATTTTTTAATCTTATTTTATATAACATACATATGTATTTTTTTGTATTATAACTTTATGTATTAACAAACCCCTTGGGTCCGTTGGCTATGCTGTCTTTTCTTAAGTATTCTTAAATAAATGTATTGAAAAGGGTTCAAAGAAGAATCTCTAAAATGTCTTTCAAATTCAAAACACTCATACAATTTGGGATTGAAAAGATTGAATCTGTTCATATTGGATACAAAAAGAATGAAAGGCGATCCAATCAAAGTTTACAAAATTATAAATAGCCACTATAATTGCCCTATGATTAATTTTAGTTTAACTATCATTTAGCAACAACACTCCTTTGAGAGGTCAAACTTTCAGACTCAAAAATATACTTCTTACAAAAAAATAAAAGATTCCTTATTTTCAAACAGAGTAATTAATTTGGAATAGTATGTACATATACTAAAATAATTGGTAGCTTCTAGTAACCTAGACCTCTTTATAAATGTAGTTGTAATACTGTAAAAAGTTACAAATCAACTTTCAGCGCTTGCATTATTATGGTGTGTTAATATTTATTGCGTTTTTCTAATAGTCGGGAGATGAAAAATGAAACATGTTACTTAAAAAATGCTTTTACCTTATCTTCGGCGAAATCATATCATCGTCATTAGCGAATACACAAATACGATACATTACACCGTAATTGGAAGAAAGCATCCAAAGCTCGCGAATATATTATAACTCACAACGTAAACTTTACCCTTTTCCTGATAAGAACGTAATCTATTTGAGTAACACGAGACGTAAAAATCTAAGGCTTTTTTTTTCGCCTTCTACGCACTTCCACAAGTCACTCCCCTTATATTTTTTTACTTATCGCGTATGTGTGTGAATAGGATTGCGATGACAAAAGATTCCATTTATGCAAATGTTAACCGATTTTTTCTTGACGGACGAGAAGATATTGAAAAAGTCGATTCGGTCACATTTTCCATCGGACGCAATACTAGATACTGGCAATCGTCATATTTCCGAGTTTTATTTTTGCCGGAAAATGTATGTATATTATACATGTATGGAAGAACGGCGTAATAAAAACGATCTAACGACTGATGATTGATTGAAGCATGGCGATAAAAAACATGAGCAGTTTAATTGAAAATATGTGCAAGTTATTTTGTATGCTAGTTAAAAACTCGTAGGTATGTAAATATTCAAGATTTAAAAATATAACCTTTACTGGAAAATTAGAGGGGAAAGCAAAAGCTTGTATTATTATTTAACCATCTAATTAGTTACAATGTATGAGTATCATGCTAGAATAATATAAAACTTTAAACAATATGAATATGCTTGAAATGTAATGTAGATTCAAATTTACATTATTCATTGTTAATGTAATCATGTGATTAATTTTATTAACATTTAGTGTATGCTACCCGATTATTATATGTATCCATAATCAAATATGACCACAATAATTAATAATGATGTTATTTCATTTTGAATACACGTTGCCATGCATATTAAATTTTTATTGAAATAACAATAGGTATTCAGTAAAAAAACTAATTAAATTTCATATAAATTCAATTTAACATTTCAATATAAACAAGCAAGTGTAATAAAATCGATATTATTTTTATTGAAATTAAAATTAATAGTTGAATTACCCTGCGTCTCTCAGGTGAGTATAAGTTGGAAGAATAATGAATTTTTAAAGAAAATTTTCAACGGTACGGTTTAAGTTAGAGTTTCATATATTAGATAGTTAATACAATTTGATAAGTCTTCATGGAAAATTGTAGATTTGTATAGCGAATTATTAACACCGAGCAACAAAAAATCACGTTTTTTATTTACCAGAGCGCAGACTAAACAATCTTTACTTAATTTGAACCCTTTGAATTCGAATATGCTAGTGATTTTTATTGGCTTTCTCTCGTTTATGAGATATGAGCGTTTAAAAAAATGAATTTTTTACAGTTTTTTGGCTTTAGCGGTCTTTAACTCAACATCTAGTATTGCTATGCTCAAAGTGAGTATTATAATCCATAGTCAGATGTTTTTTCTATTGATTTGTGATTTCTGTTGCTTTAAAATGTTATAAAAAGTTGCTTAAAATTAATTATAAATTTAATTTAAATTATAAAGTGAAGTAAAAAATTATATTGTTTAGCTTTTCTCAATTAGTCAGTGACATTCCTACCCGTCTAAAAATGATGATCTGAATTTGAATCACTTCCACTCTACATAATACATTTTTTGCTTTTGCAATACTATTTAAAGACTCAAAAATATGCATTTATACATACATACATATGTAGAAGAATAACAAGAAATAAGTTTTATTAGAATTTCATGAAATGATTTTGGATGATTCCATAATTTTATATAGGCATATGATTTAATTATCATATTATATATGGAATATACATATCTGTAATAGTCTAAAGTATAAAAAAAATCATTTTATAAGCTTAAGCAACTCAATTATGTTTTATGAAATAAAAAAAATACAGCAAAGGAAGTTTGAAGGACTTGAGAACCTTTTTTGATGATACTTTTAACGCTGATCATTGTTGTAATAATAACATTAATTTAGAAAAGCCCTAACCTTATTAAAAAGATAATCAAATGAACTGTACTTTGGTTTTTATTTCATTGCCGTAGCAAACGTAATTTGGGAGATGCGAGTTGTAAAAAAGCGGATAAAGCTTTTTATGCCCCCAGTGTACATATGTATGTAAGACGAACAACAAGATAATTTTCTATTGAACTTTTCTGTATCTTCATATTCATTTTTAGGCAGTATAAATAAGTAAAATCACGAAATATAATATAACAAAAAAAAAACAGAACGAGTAGCAGCGAAAATTCCCACTGAAGAGCTTTTGTATTCAAATATGAATAAAGGAAGCTCTAACGTGAGTGGCTGACTTGAATATCAAATCGGGTCAGCGTATATTAGAGCACATACACGACTCGCATACGACATGAAAATACACAAAAATTAAACCGTGAATGGAATTTCATATGCGAAAAAGAGCGCGAAAATCAAACTACATACAACATGTGCAAGCCAAACGAGCGTCAAAGAGGAAAACGCTGGAAAATTCCCACGCTGCAATTTCATCATTACACTTTCATGTACAAGCTATATTATCTTTTGACTGGCTAACTAACGGATAGCTTTGTCTAACTAACGGATAAGTTTGTACGTACCAGGATTAGACAGGTGTATCCATTTTGTAGTACGATGCGGGCTTCGTCGCAGTTTGGTCGTTATCTCTATAAACTGAAGATCATGTTATTACCTCAACTTTACCATCGTTCTCGAACAATCGAAAAGTTTGACAGGAAATAGAGGATTCCGTTCCGGATTAGATTGTTCTGGTTTTAGATGCCTCCTACGTACACGCGAACGACCTAAATACGTGTACATAGTAGTTGCAGCATCGTAAAATTTTGTAAGGAAATAATTCATTAGTTTATTTATAGCGTAAGAGATTTCTCAAACGTTCTGTAATAACGAAAATACCCTTTGTTGAATAATAGAATGATACGTTTCGATAAAGCAACTCTGGTGTATTTTATATGAATGTCTATTTTCGGCCTATCGCCGTTTACATAAAGAAGGATTATGTATTTTCAAATGAAACGTTACGATTTCCTTAATACAAAATGTATTACTAGGCTAAGGAGTCTCTTACTCTCTTTACAACAATACGGATTTGATACATTCGTTTCTGTATCATTGGAAAAAAAGGCTCAGTTTGCTTATTAATATTTATAAACGGCGAAATATAATAACAGTAACCATTTCAATGTTCGCGTTATTTTATTATGTATTCAATTTTTTTCCGAATGTTTCAACGCTGTTCATCATCAAAGCTTTATAATTTTTTTTTAATGAAAAAGCACACGTATTATATTTAGTAAAATCATATTAAATTACATATGCAGTTTGGCTTAGTGGTAGCGTATATATTTAGCACCACTGAGGTCAAAGGTTCGAGTCCTCGCCACTGCTGGTTAGATTTAGGGGTTTTGTGACTCCAAATCGATCGTTTCTCTATCAGAGTTTGCCAATTTTATCTGATCATTGCTGAAACGGTTCCTGAAAATTGGTATAAGATCTAATCCTGTTGTCACAAAAATCTGCCTGTGTATAATTTGTAATAATTATACACAGTAATCTGAAATCTATAGATATCTCTATAGACATCTCTATAATTTCGTAATTATTATATGTATAAAAATTGTATACAAAAAAAAAATCTAAAAATAATCCATAGATGTCTCTATGATTATTATTTCTGATTAATTGTTCTATGCTATATATTCTGATTGTATATGTATGTATGTATTACTGTATTTCTGATTTCTGATTGTTTATGTATTCTGTATTTCGTTAACGTACACCCGTCGCATTGGAGCAAATCTGTAATGGCGAGTGTATATTGATTTGTAACAATAAAATAAAATAAATAAAATAAAATATATAGGTATATTCAATTGTTTTATATACAACTCTAATGTAATAATAAATCAATGAACCTAATTTTCTAAGCTTTTTAGTAGATTCGCTTGTTTGATTAAATTAAACCACTTCCAATCTTTTATATTTTATTGACACACGGAGGGGAACTCTCATTAAAATAGGCAAATGTCTCCTAAATGATGCTAGAAAAATTTAATCATTAATGAAATTATTAACATTTCATCAGAAGCATCTGTCAGATCGACGTGATGACATCTGGCTATTTACGCGTGCATTTTCGCGACCCCCACGCAACTTCACATGTTTTGTAATTGAACAGTTATAAAGGTTATTTTTATTACAGCCCATGCTATTTTTATTTTATAGTTTGCACATGCAAAAAAATGCTAGCACGCCTAGTCTATACCATTGCGATCCTTCCGATAACGCTTTTAGGCGATATTTTTTCCTTGTATTGACAGATTTGACAGTGATCGATAATGGTGACTCTTATATTTGAATAAATGTATGATATACTTGTAGAAATAATGAGATCGTACGAATTTACATTGCCATAAATATACGCCTATTACAGTTGGAAACCACGAGCACATTCCGTGCCACACTCTCTAGTATGTCATATAAAATTTATATAGTTAAAATAATTTGTTTTTTTTACGTCGTATTATTATTAGTTTTTAATTAAATAAATCGACTTTTTTATTTCCAAAATGAGTTATTTTAAATTTAAGACTTGTCTATCCAAAAGATGAATCTAGTTTTTTCAAAATACTTAAATAAATCTTAAATTATAAACTTAAAATAAATGAATCATAAATTGTAAGTAAACGTGTACGTTTGTTTTTCGAAGTCTAAAGATTTTTTTTCCATTTTCACTCGCCTGAATAGCGATTCTAGCAATTCTATAAAATGAACTCGAAAATCTAAATCTATTTCGTTGATACTGTAATAGCATATCCATAGGGAATAATCGAATAATCAAATGGATGGTTATCAAAATGTTGTCAATAAAATAATATATATTATACATGTGTACATATGTACATAGATGTTGCGTAAAGGAAAATCAATTCAAAAGCACTTAAGGGAATAGAGCCTCCCAAAGGAACACTGGCACATGTATTCTATTACAGTATTCCCACCTGATGACAACGTAATTCAACACGTGTCAGCACATCGACATGAGTCGAATTTAAAATGCAAAGAGCGCTCATAGATCGTGCAAATTAGTTTTAAGACGGCTTCAGCCAGACCAGACAGAAAGACGTCTCGCTCCAGACACCCAGATTAAATATTTACAGAAAGATCCCGAAGACTGCTTCATATCCAAAACATGCGACATCGCATACATACACGTGAACATACATACATATATACATACAAAAAAAGGGAAAACAAAGTAACGAACGTCGCACGACGATGTGCCAACACAAAAACACACGTGGGTAAAAATAGAGCAAACGAGCTGAAAACGACTACGTTTTCCGACGACGACTTCACGTGACATAATCCTGATATACTTGGCGAGATGACGACATCAAAAGACAACGGCGACTTTCCCGCATTTTCCGACCGCTTTCACGGAAAAGCACTTGCGCTCACATACGGCTCTTGAACTCGGAAGATGGGCACTATGTAGAAGTAGACTGGTACACTTTTCGCAGGACATGTCCTCTTTTTGAGGCTTTAAACTTTAAACTTTAAACGCAGACTGACACACGGAATAACGCTATTATATACATACTAGTGTAGGGCCCGTTGATTTAAACGGGTGGTTTCGAAAAGAAATTGAAACTCGAATAAAAATAAAGTTAAAGATATGGAATCGACTGGTTTCGGAAAGACAAAGGCAGAAAAAAATGAAAATTATGAAAAAAATGAAAAATATGAAAAATTTGAAAAAAATGAAAAAAAATGAAAAAAACTGAAAAAAATTTTTTTTCGATTGTCGACGAAAGCCGAAGTCGATTGTCGATTGTCGACGAAAGCCGAAGTCAATTGTCGATTGTCGACGAAAGCCGAAGTCAATTGTCGATTGTCGACGAAAGCCGAAGATACGCGAATGATTGGTTCCCCATACTTGTAAAGAGTAATCGAATATTATGTACGTAATTTAGATCATTTTTTCTATCGAGACCGCAGTGTAGTGGTTAGCGTGAATGTTCTGAACGCGAGGACCCCAGCTCGTTCCCGCGTTTTGGAATTAATTTTATTTTTCAAATTAATTTCAATAATTTCAATTAAAAATATATATTGAATTGTTTTATATGAAAAGAAAAAAAATGGTTCAAAACCTCGCTAAATGAAATTATTAAAATTACGTATTTTTATATGGCGAGAAGGAATATTTCAATTAATGTTTAAAAAAAAAAGGCGAAATGAAAAATTGGATTTGGCGCGATGTCCGAGACCATTAGCTCATTAGACCCATATTCAGGCTATTTGGGGTGATCGGTTCGAGTCGCGACAAAGTCGTCTCGTCGAAAAATGAATTAATCGATTTTTATCGATTCGTTCATTATGTTCGGCGAGAGTTAGGACACACACACACACCCACACACACACACACACACACACACCCACACACACACCCACACACACACCCACACACATAAACACACAGATTACCGTCTTTATATATATGATGTATATGATTCTGCTGATTTTGAGTAAAAAAGTGTATTTACAAAAAAATGCTAACATGCAAAACTTTTGTTTTGAACTAATTCTAGTTACATACATATATGAACATCTCATAAACAAATTATAAAAGCACTAGCTGAACCCGGCAGGCGTTGCAATGCCAGAATAAGGCATGCAATTCCCGTTCCCGTTCCCATTTCAAGTGATGGTTGGAACTCAACAACGTCTCTTCAACGGCGTGTCGTCATAAACCAACTGGTAACGTAGTTACCAACGAACACATTTCCTTGACTACATAATGGCGGTTCAAAATTTGGCGTCGGTAAAATAGTAATTACGAATATTATTATTGAGGTTTTTTTTCACAGTAAGCTTCCCGGACATGCATACAAAAAATCCTGAAAGTTTCATAGTAATCAGTTGAGTGGCTTAGGAGCCTATACGAGACAGAAAGGCAAACAGAAATTCAATTTTTTATATATAGATAATATATACATATATAATTCGGATAAATAAAGATTTATTTTTGAAAGTGTATACGCATAATTGTTCAAATGTTTTTAAAAAGGATAATTATTATAAATAGAGCTATTAGTGTAAAAATAATGATCTTATATAGGTTTTCAATTTCAAATTGACCCTTTTGCATTTTAAATTGACCCTTTTTCATTTAAATTAAACCTTTTTCATTTCTAATTGACCAAACCTATGTCTGTACAAGGATAAAATATCACCGAAAACACTCTAGGGGGTGAGTTTTTCCAAGGATCGCGACTGTATTGATTAGGTGTGCTGGCGTTTTTTAGCATGTGCAAAACCTTGTGCCTTTGAATATCCAGCGAAAGTCTATTATACTGGAATTCGATGCATTGAACAAGTGACGTGTACGTAGTAGAGAGAGTAAAAGCATTTCTCTCTCCTGCTCTATAGACAGTTTGTTCGTCTAGCTAACAGTTATAAATTGAACAAATTCACCAAACCTATGTCTGTACAAGGATAAAATATCACCGAAAACACTCTAGGGGGTGAGTTTTTTTTACCAAGGATCGCGACTGTATAGATTAGGTGTGCTGGCGTTTTTTTTAGCATGTGCAAAACCCTGTGCCTTTGAATATGCAGCTAAAGCCTATTATACTGGAAGTCGATGCATTGAACAAGTGACATGTGTGTAGTAGAGAGAGTAGAAGCATTTCTCTCTCCTGCTCTATAGACAGTTTGTTCGTCTAGCTAACAGGTACAAATTTACAAAACCACCATAAACATCTCAGTCTAAAAATGATATTGTCATATAAATAAGTTCAAACTACATATTACCTATTAAGTATTTTGGACTGAAAACTTGACCGTATTGAATGTGCTCTTTTATAATGAGCGAGCTATGGTAGCCCTAGTCAAAGCGGCCTCGAACGAGACGACTCGTTATATAAGAGGCGATTCTCGTATAGCGAGATGACCGATCCGGAACCGCACATGTGATAGATCCGATAATGTGCAGTGGTTTGAGTTTCTTGACCTTTCCTCTGGCTATATATAGGACAGAGGCGCGGACCCTTGGGCCCACGTTCTCGATTTACGATATAGGAATTCGTCGTGATTTATGTAGTGAGTTAGTGAAAGAGTTATGAAATATATTTTGGCGGGGAGAAATCTCCCCTTAAAAATAGAAGCGCAAATCCCCGGGGGTGTGTTTTCGTCTTTACTGGTTCCATTTCATCGAGAGCACCCACCTCGACAACGGGGAGGCAAGAGAGCAACAACTAAATTATACCCTCGACGTAATGTGAGCCGAAGGCGTTTTGAACGATCAACCTTATTACGAGGAATTATGGAAGCTTATTTCGATATTAAGAAGCATGAAAAAAATAAGGTTTAAAAATATCAAAAATCAATGTCACCTTCAATGAATGTACATTTATGTATTTCCATGCACAAGACCATTTTTGATTCTAATACTGACAGCTCATATTATACATCATAATGGATGATATAATACAATATTTAAAAACGAATGTATGCATGTCTAATTAAAATATGCACTTGTCTCATTAAAATAGGCGTTGCTCAGGCATGTGAAAGTTAGAGTATAAAATACACTCATTCAGATATCTTTCATCTTAAACTATGTGTACATACAAAGATGAATGTTTTTATCTTGTTTATTTTACAGTTTTAAGTTTTAAATACAAAATAACTTAAACTTTTCGCCCAAGCAGCGCCAGGCAATACAGATAGTGTACTTTTAAATAGAACTCACTTAACACAAAGACTTCAATAATTGAAACGGCATCCTCCAATATATTTCGTTTTCTTTTTGGAATACAAAATAAGTAAAATAAATAAAAATTTAAAATCTCAACCTTAAAAAAATAGGCGTGATAATGTATTTGTTTTCTTCAAAGCCCATTATTTAGGATTGAAAGTTATTTTAATTTTTTTATGCTTGCTATCGAAAGAATGAGAAACATTCTGAAATATAATACATACATAAATAAATTAAAATCCCATAAATCTTTTATGTTGATAAATAGGATGCTAAAGGTATAATAAAAATCATATATTTCAATTTTAAAATAAACCTGACGGTTAATTATAATTACATAAAAGGTACTAAAATTCGCAATTGGAAAAAAATAACGAGCTTAGTATATCGATCGATTTTAAAAATGTAAAAAATTTCAGATTGACAATGGGAAAACACTTATACAACAGGCTTATATTTATTATTTGGCGAATTAAAACACTAAATAAGGACTGTAATTATAAATAATGGACATCATAATTAAATACACGTCACAGAATATTCTAGACAACCCTCACATTTGCATAATTGATTTAAAATCCTTGGCAATTGCTTTGAGGGCATGAAAATATGTAGTACAAAACCGTAAATTTCTACTAGAATGCGAAATATCGCGCTCGCGTGTTTAATATATTTCAGAACAACACATCTGAAAATTTGGGAAATAGCAATTCCAAACAAGAAAAAACGATCGCTGCTGTGATATGTATACATATCAATACAGAACTATCGAGATGAAAATTTATGCATATGGAAACTACGCACTGAAATGTGTATCTCATTTCCTGAAAGACCCACACAGAAATACATAACAATGCATAATAAATTTAATTTCGTATTTATTATATTATATGGTATAAATAAGCTTTAAATATTATACGAAATAAAAACTTCAATGAAATATTATATAATATAATAATAATACATTATACTAAACATAGCTTTCATCTATAATAAGAAATGTGCTTGTGTTTTTTGCAATCTTAGACGTGTTTATTACGATTATTTTTCACCATCGAACTATCAGAATCGATGTAAATTGCTATCGGTGACCAAACCGCGCAAAATGGCAAAGCTTCAAACCGATCGGAAGAATGTAGGAATATTGCCTGAATCATTAGCGAAGTGAAACATAGAATAGCCTTATAATAAGCAGAATACATACTAGGCAATATCTTGAATCCACAACCAGCACCAAATAATATATAAGAACCAGCCGTAAATACAAAAAATCCCTGTGAGGCTCAATTGGAAGAGATAAGATCAAAATTCCACTCGTACATCGCATTAATTTATGAAAATAATGATGAGCGCAGGCTACTAGACAAATAGGTTATAAAGTTACTGATCAAATCTAATTAGAAACTGACTAAAAATTCAGATATGTATATGCTTGTAAATTCACAATAATAAATAATAAATTCAGATATATGCTTGTAGAGCCAGCAGCATAGCTCGGTCGTTAAGCTTCTGCCTAACACCGAAAGGCGCCGGGTTCGATCCCATGAGCTGACCTCGATTGAAAAGAATTTTTCTAAGTATATCTGTAGTGCTGCTGGTCAGACCTGGATATTTGTGACTCCTGGTCGAGCGTTTCCTATCAGAGTTTGCCAATTTTCTCTGATTTCATTGTTGAAATGGTTACCGATTAAAAATTGTCTAAAATCCTTCCTACCTACTATGTCACCACTATTTGAGTATGATTAATGTACAATAAAATTTATGTCCAATTCATAGATGTCTCGTCAATTTGCGAGTTTTCAGTGTCTCGTAATTCAGCGACTTGTATAATTAAAATGCTGTATTGTTTGTAATTGGCCAGGAAGGCGCATTGGGGTTTACCTGCAAGGCCTTCCTGGTATAAAATGTAATAAAATAAAATAAATAAAAATTAAAAAATTGAATAAATAAAATTCAAACACTTATTTTTCATATATAGGACCATAAAAATCGGTCACTAAAGTAACAGTAACGTCAAACATTTGTTCCACCATTTACTTTTGTTCCCAAATGAGCTTATTATTCATTCTATACAATACGCACCGTGAATCAGCGTGCACATTAGACGCCGTGGTTTTTGAATTCGAACTTAAATGCTTTCAGCTTTGAAGATTGATAAGATCTTGATAAATTTCCAAAGAGCGGAAGTGTCGCTTATAGTTATTGTTTACGATTTCCAACAAAAGGCACACGACTTAAAAACCCATCGAGCTATAATTTCACATTGCTTATTACAACTCGTACAGCCGTATTTTTCACTTATTGAAAACATTACAGAGCGAAAAACTTTTTAGCGCAAATCCATTGTGCATTGTTACTTACCTACTATACATAAACTCACAACACAATACGACCATCGAAAACGCTGAAACAATGGCGATTCGAAACCAAACAGTCGCAGCAGATTCAAGAAGCAAGACCTAATAAGAAATTGGCAAATTGTTTACCGCAAATTCCAATATTTACATACTGAATAAAATCAACGCAGAATAAACCGGGAAAGCGCGCCGAAATTATTACACAACAATACGAATATTAACCCAACAGCATGAGAAAATCAACAAATCCAACCAACAATAAATAATTCGGTATGCCGAGTGGGCGCGGAAAACAAAAATTTCATCTCGTTACAAAATATATCTACATACATATATATCCAATCGTCTACTGAAAAGATGATACGATACGTTTACTTAAGAAACAAGCGTTTGATCGCTAGATTGATGACAAATATTTATCCGACTCTCACACACACACACATACATACAAACGAAAAAAAAATCGGATAAAAAAACAAACCGTCGAACGAATATACAATGTATACGATTTGTAATCAAAAATCACGGTGAATCTATATAGATTCGATAAATAAATATATAAATTGAAGTTAATTTTATGGCTAATTTTATTATATACTCATTGTGTGCAATGATTCTGTCACATCTGGATGTATGTGTGTAACTCTGTCTAATTTAACTAGCACACGTGTATCAGTATTTTTTTTATTACTGCAACTTTTTTTTATGATATAAAAACAAAGTCGTTTAATTTTGCAATAGTAGGCAAAAACAATATCAATATGCATACAATATGTAGCGATGTAGTGTGAGACTTACGAGAACCGAGCATGCTGTCGCATTCGTCCAATGTATTGTAACATTGAAAGGACGTAAAATTATTTCTTTATTTGTTTCAAATTATTTCTTATTTAACTATATAAAATTATTACAATATAATTCAATGCAAGGTCTGTAATAATATTACTGTAAGTTTAATTGTCCCTGACGTTGAAATTACTTTTATCGTCTAAAAAATATAAATTTCCATTCATATAAAATATATACGTATTCCACAAATAATTTAATAATATCAACAACTTACGTATTTTATATTAAGATTTTATTAAAATTAAATATTTCAAAATACCGACCGCTATACGCACGAAAAATGTTGTATTTCTTGACGAAAATAAAACGCGAAACTGAAACGAAATGTAATTGGTCATCGCGGGTCGAGTAGGGGGTGAATGCGATTGCATGTACTTTTTACGTAAGTCACATGCTAGATTCAACACTTGCTTGTTTAATGCATACATTAATCCCGTAAAAGTACGCATGGAGTAAAGCAATGTATACTTTGACTAAAACTTGAAGTTAGCGTGTACAATAAGTATTTACATATATGTTACAGTCCAAGTGTAAATTTCGTTCGTTCATGAATATACTAGTTTGTTCATAACCAATCTGGCCAGTTATAGTGTATACAAAATAACAAACTGACAAACCAACTAGAATGTTCATACAGAAACTATTAGACATATGTTAAAGTATGCTCAATCATTTGTCCCATCCTCTATGTACGTACTTTATTTTATTTTATTTATATTTATACCAGGAAGGTATAAATATATAAATAATATGTATTGATATTCTTCGTTGCAGTACTTTTAATATCAGCGGAAACGGGAATTATAGCAACGTTTTAATGTAATAATATTTGGCATTTTGATATCTCAAAAGTTTTGACAGCTGAAAATTGTGAGTGTTTTTGAAGATAGCTTTTAAAATAAAACCAACAGTTCATGTATGAACAAACTAGTATGTTCATGAAAGATCCGGAGTGAACACAGAATCTAACAAATACATTAACAAGATTTGACACTTTAACTGTAACATATTGTAGGACTTGATTAAAACATTGTTTACTCAGCGGAGCGCCACAACGATCTAAGCGTTCGCTAAGCGTCACGTGTTCAAGATGACAACTCAACCATTCTTCAACTAATGTATGCCAACCTAATCATTCATAGATGCATTATTCTAAGCTAGAAAACTAAATCCCACAATATTTTATATTACATATACATAAACTTTTACGAACATTTTATACATCATGTGTATTGACTAAACAAAAGCTTATTCTTCAATAGTTCTAAAAGCAAAAAATCTAACACAATTCATTTCTAAAATAACAACAATATATTATATTTAATAATTTATAAAATTTCTCAATATTACATCAAACTTTTTAATAGACTATTCATAAAACAACATTTTAGCATTTAGCATCAACTATGTATGTACACCAGTGCTACTCAAACTATGGTCCGCGGCCCATTACTGGTCCGCGGAGAAAGACGTAATTAAAAAAATAAAACAATAGCTTATGTCAGAACTACTTCAAAATATAGACTGGATAGCCAAGCTAGCTTATTTGACAGATATTTTTTGCATTTTGAATGACCTTAACTTATCCATTCAAGGAAGAATGTCATCTTGTTTCACAATGGCATACAATACAGATGGGTTGAAACTAAACTAAAAACATGGAAGATTCGTGTTTCAAACGATTGATATAACCTTTTAATTTTAAAATCTGATGCTGGTCCGTGAAAATTACTGAAAAATATATACTGGTCCGCCAGCAGAAAAAGTTTGAGTAGCACTGATGTACACATACGTACCTGATAGGTAGTCTACAAAACGTCTCACTAAATAGACAATTGCGATTAAAAATCGTCTTAAAATTAATCATGACAATAAACAAGGATTATACGAATAATATATAATAATTAAATTTGGCATGTGCGAAATGAATAAAGCATTCGCCGAACTTTATAAACACACCTCGCACACGCTTAGTGCGAGCAGAGGTCGCTCGCGAAATACGAAAGTACCGCGTGTGCAAAATCCTTGGCATTATTTAAAATAAAGTGTATCGCACATGTCGAATCCTTACGTCATTTGCGTCAAAGCCTTCCCGCTATCGATGCCGTACATAATCGCACAATTATGGAAATATTGGATATCATCACAATAATGATAATGGATAATGGATCGGAAAACCAAATGAAAAGATGGCACACGAGCGTTATCGCTTAATGGCTTTTCCGGGGGAAAAGTGTTCGCCCCGTGATGTTTGGTTGCTTTCTAAACCAGAGCAGTTCAATCATTGAACGTTTTGCCGAAGCTGACTGCTGTCAACCTCGCAGTTTGCTATTCAATATTGTGATCCTTGAAAAATTTCATATTTTCGCCTAGGAATTTGTAACGGTTGCGCAAAAGTCAACCTTCGACCGAAACTAGGTGGATAGTAAATAGCCTATTTTATATTATAAATTGTATCGCATGTATAAAAATGCGAATTTTCACCGTGTAGGTTTGATAGCTGGTTCTACTTACGTACAATTTACTAATGGTGAATGTCATAAATATTCTACGACTGGCATAAATCACCTGAAGTTTACGCACGTACTTTGTCAAGCTAAAAATTAAATACAATTTTGAAGGTGAATCTTGTATAATTGTAATATAATTAATGTGTGCTTTGTTTTCATTTAGAACTACATATTATATGGGTGTGAAATACTTCAAGGTCGAATTTTTTTAAACAATGAATTTAAACATGTCATCAAAATATTTATGGTTTTCATTCCTTGTAAATATGTAACTAAAAGTCGAGAAAGTTCTTTCGTGAACTTTTCGAATAACTAGATTAGTAAATAACTAGGCTAGGCCCGTATTTATTTCATATATTGTTTCAGAGAATGTTCTCTACGTGTCATTGACACAAAAAATATTAAAATCGAAACTATTCTCCTACATATTACATATGTATGTATAATTACAAAATTACACACAATTTCTCAATTATTTTCTAAATTGTATGTTTACTATTACTTCATCTTAATGTTTTTTCAAACTATTACTTCATCTTAGAAGTGAAACAACGCAATTTTATTCGTAGATAATGATGAGCATTTTTTAAATTGAGTAAGACCTGTTTTTACCAGGTTATTTTTATTAAAAATTTGAGAACCGATTTTAAACAACTTCCAATCTTCTGATCGTTTTAATATCTTACTAGCAATGGCTGTCAGTTACCAGCAATACTTGATATCTTACCAGCAATGCCTTGTTCGCCGATGGCTGTCAAAAGAAATCGATGACACAATACTAAACTAATATCTGGGCCTGGTTTGGATAACATATTTTTGTACATATTCTATTTCCTATTTCACTATTTCAACAACAAAGTTTTGAGAGTTCTAATCTTCGACATGTGGAATGACAAAAACGAAGTGGGACGACGATAATGGCTTATAAATACTAGTATGATAAAAGGTTCGTAAAATATCGCAGTTCGGAAGAGACACTCTCAGTCCAAAATTAATCTAAAAATTCGAAAACAAATGTAGCAAATATTGAAAGGACAGACTTCAAAGCGGCCAGAACGACATGGCTAAAGAACAAAAAGAAATGATAACAGAAAATGATGAAGTTATAGGCATTTAAGCAATTAAAATCTGACAAAACAAGTGGGGTGCGGAAAGTCAAACAAACAAGGCTACTGGCTATGGGTTAGCTGTCACCGTCTCCAAAATGTTTTATTCTCAAACGTGTATATTACGATTATATTTCATCATCAACTTAGCGGACCCAATTGAAATCTCTATCGGCGGAAAAACCTCACAAAATGGCAAAGTTTAAAAGCGATCGGAAGAGTGTAGGAAGTTTGTCAGACTAAACTAATAAAAACCTTGTAAGAAATTGAGTTTCCCCGGAATCAAATAAAAAATACGCTAGAGGAATAAAATCATTTACGGAATCATTAAAATTTCAACAAAATCGCACGTCAGATCGACGTGATGACCAGTCTTAGGCGGTCTACGAATTCTTTTCGCACAAAAAAGTCAATTTCTTAGAAAAAAACATGCTTTTTTGCCCTCTTGCTTCGAATACTAATGGAGCGGTCTATTATTATTTGAAAAACACTGATCTTTGGTGATGACAGCAGGCTATTCACCGCGCATTCTCGCGACCCCTTCACAACTTCACATGTTATATTTGAACAGTTGCAACAGTTACGTACTTTTTTCACACTATTTCATATAAAATTTATTAAACTTTATATTAAAAATTATACATGTTTCAAAATATAAGAATTTCAACCCAAAGAAGCATAATAAAAACAATATGTATACAATAATCCTTTTCATAATTCTGATCATATTATAAAACATTTAAATAAAATTTACCAAATTTTTTGACCTGTAATATTTATCATATTCCTTTTCAGTGGATACAAAAAACTATAATATTTTGTTAACGATAAACAATTGCATAACAAGTTTCTAAATGAGGAAACGAAACAATTCAACCAGATCATTGAACACCTTTGCAATTACATCAACGAATCAACAGTACCCAAACATATTTATTTATATATAAACACAAACAAATACATATCTGAATACACAATACTATGTATACATACATATAACCTATCCCTCTCAATCTGACAGATACTCCGAAAACTCGAGTGACACACGCGATCCAACCAACAAAACGACCGTACAAACGCACACACACCAAATAATACAATACGTTAATTGACACACAACGAGCAAACGTCAATTTGACACATACGGGCACGTAACGACCGAAAAGTCAACCGCCAACCAGACAGACAGATGTACAAACGAAAATAGAACTTATCTCCAACACGACCTGCCTACTATACAAACAACATACCTGAGCCACACACACGTAACAATGCAACGACACTTAATGACTCACGTCAATATAATATGTGCAACCCCCACATGCTATTGTCCAAACGACAAAATCAATAGAACCTACCCAAGTAGATTTTGACGTAGAACTACATACATACCAATCTACAGCTAAAAATCAGTATAAATCTGAGATTATATGTCGCATTGTAAACGTTATTATATAAGAACGACGCTTAAGAAAGAAGTTATGGCAAGTACATACATACGTATATTATGTACATATGAAGTAGATATTTTATTAATTCCAATGATTAAAATGACAGCTCTAAAAACTACGTGGATCTACTTTTTTAAATACATCTATCCAAACCATTTTAAAGATAAATGAAGTTGACCCATAAAATTATCAATATTAAGCCACCACCCCCCAAAAGATTTTTTGCAAAAATGTTTAAGCTTATATAGAGGTAAAATGTAAATGTAAATGTTTCTAAATGTATGTCTTATCTCTCTGCCGACAGTAAATTGTCAAAAGTTGTCTGAAAAATGTATGAAATGCATAGCATGAATGATTGTACATATGTGGTAAACAAGGCTGTGAAGTCGGGGTTTTGGCTTTTTGACTGGAGTCAGAGCCGTTAAAAATCAAACGACTCCACGACGTTAAAAATCAAACTCCGGTTTCGCATTTAAGTCGCATTATTTTTTTTCTTTTTAATAATGTATCTGAGACAATGTTTTGTTTTCGTCTCGTGTTTAGATCAAATTAAGAGGTCTGATATTTTAAAAAATTCGTCATGCTAAATGCATACATTTTATTAGTTTCATGGATGTATTCGTAAATAGAAACACAAAATATTGAAATAAAAGTTGATAAAAATAAATAAAATCTTAATGAATGAATAATTGATTACTTTCTGGATTACAAAATAATGCGTGGAACCCTTTTAGGGTTCAAGAAAAAATAGGTTTCCGAAAAAATCAGAAGGCGAAGTTATTTTTAAATCAGTTCTAAATCAATATATTATTCAATTTATATTCGGAAATAGTCTCAGGTATATATTTTTGACATACTGTATCTTTGATTTTAAATTTATGATACACTTATTGGCTCCTTTGGATATTGGGTCGAAAAGGATGTTGAGTAGGGTACATCGAAAACAGCGAATTTTGGAATTTGGAAATAACTTTAGTTGGAAAAGATGTTCTGTATCATCGAAAATCCGTAAAAAATAAAATATAAATCCTAAAAAAGTTGTTTGCACTACTGCTAGCCCATTCAAGTTTGTGAAAATCATTAATTTACCGAGGTTTTTGCAAAATTTAATCTCAGTTTTAGTGGTTTATTTTTTTTATTTCACCCCAACATATAAATGGAATAATTTTACAATAAAAAAAATCCATATGGAATGTTTCTTCACATTGCTAAGATACGAAAAAAAGTCTGAAACTTTGTCGCGCATACCTTAACACCAATATTCTATGTTTATCCATACAAACTAGTATACAACGTTTTCGATACAATAATTCAAATTATTATATTCCGGTATTCTTTTTTGTAATACCGGTAGAACCAAAGGTTGGATTTAAGACAAAAGCCGGTAGAACCGGCTTCGGCAGTACCGGTATTGGAATCCCTAAACGAGACATCTCTGACTGTGTGACATATGCCGCGCTGAAAGGACATCTTATTGGAGTTTTTTGTTGTTTTTTTGACGACTCCACAGCCTCGATAATGATAACAAACACATCTAACGATGTTCACAAAGCAAACATCAAAAATGAGTGTTTCATTTGTAACATGTTCACTTGCCGAGCATGTGCTTATAAACATTCGTGTATTAAATGGACATGTTATAATTGAAATATTGAAATGGGTGAATATTGGTCAAAGAGCTCTGTCATTTTTACAATTTGGCAATAAATCTGTATGCAGTTTTACGTTTTTAGTATGAAATGGACACGTACTCGTATGTCGGATGCAACAGCCTCATGACGCACGATCCCACCGAGGACAACACAACACGACACTTAACAGCGGGATAACATCTCACAACACCGGGAACCGAGACAACACTGGTTTGTTGGCGACATGGCGGCGATTTGCACTCGCCGTTATCCCGAAGCCGCCATTGCTCCTCGACGGGAGCCAGATTACGATCTAGGACGGACAGGGAGATCCTCGAAGATCGGGTCCACGTGCCACGGATGTGGGATACACGTGAGCGACGACACAACGTACCGAAAGCGACAGCCGAGCCGGCACTGTTTGTGCGTATCGGCAATAACAGTTGGCACTCGAGAGTCTCGCTCAGGCCCGTTCCCGTTATTGGGTGGGGGGGAACGTTCACCCAAAGTGCTTCCCCACACTATCGATGTTTTTAGGCTGTTGTATTATTATTTTTTAATGAGATCGGTTGTGTTGTGTGGAGGCGAAGTGGGTGTGGTTGATGCCATCTGATGGTAGGCGTATGAGTTCAGACAAGTGAACCAAAAATAAGACGTCATCCTTTAATACTCATATGTGAACGATACGTACCTACAAATTAGAGATTGCAATTGACCGTCATCTAATATATAATTTCGAAAGAGACTTTGTTACTGTGTATGTATGTATGTATGTAAGGTTTGTTGGTAACATCGAAAACAAATCAAAGTTTCTATGACGACGATTCGATATATTTTTTTTCGATTCAAATAAATTTAATAATAATAATAAATAAAAAAAACTAGTAAAAAAAAAGTTTTTTTAAAAATTAACCTCTTTTAAGTTTTGTATATAATATTAAGATATATATACAAAATATTTTTTAAAAACTAACCTCTTCTATATTTTGTAATTAAAACATTAAATGTAATTTTTTGCCTTTAATAATATTTAAAAATATTGGTGTGGCCTGTAATACTTTTATTCTTCATTTCCGATATTCTGAACACATCAAATTAAAAGAAGTGATAACAATTTGTGAATTAAGTCAAGCAAAAAGTGTTTTTAGAATTGAATTTGGACTTTCTAATTTTTTTCTCTTACAATTATTTACTTTTTACTTCTGACAAGAGCAAAATATCAAAGTTTGGTGAAGTTTTGGCATTGAATAAGAGTAGTGATATTCAGAGTCATCAGAGTGCAACAATAATTGTATTCACGAAGCGTGTATAGGTCGCTTTACGCCCAGAGGAGCCAGACAGAGACAGTAACATAGGAATGTCACGGTTGGACTGTTCTCGATCATTTGTAGGACTCGAGTAAAAGGACAGCTGCTTTATTTACCAACACTAAACACACGAACACATTTTATTTGCACTGCACATTTTGACATCGACGTGAAAAAAAATTTAGCAACATGTACTTATAATCATATATGGTATAAAAAACGAAACCGCAATGTTTCGCCAGCTTTAGGTGCCAGATTGTGCTATTGGAAGTTGGAATGTGTGTGGCAGTACTAGTTTCGAACTACGTTTTTCCCTGATAACGATTTTCAACCGGTGAGATAACGAGGCTTTGAAAAAATTACATTGTTATCTCCGACGCACGAGAGTAGTAAAAAAAAAAACGTTTGTTTACAAAAAAACAACGATAAAATGCGCTTTATTACGTGCAATTATGTATTTGCTCTGCATCATAAATAGAATCACGTTAAAAAGTGGCGTATAAATTACGGCATACATAATTAAAAAAACTCTAAATATCAATCTATATATATAAAATTGAATGTTTCTCTGTCTGTCTGTCTGTCTGTCTCGAATAGGCTCCTAAGCCACTGAACCGATTATGATGGAACTTTCAGGATTTGTTGTATGCATGTTCGGGAAGATTACAGTGAAAAAAAAAACGGGAAAAAATCTCTTAATAATATTCGTAATTATGATTTTATCGACCCGAAAGTATGAAGCGCCTGTGTGTAGTTAAGGAAATGTGTACGTTGGTAACCAACTTGCGCGCACGCATGCCAACCCTTACATTACGTACCACTCATACCAACCTTACATTACGCACCACTCATAACAATCCTACATATATATGTATATAAAAATCAATGTTTGTCTGTCTGACACGTATGCGTTCCTATAATTTAATTTGATTATTAAGTATTAATTTGAAACTGAAAAATTCACTCATCGAAACGCATCGAGAAACGGCAACGGGAACGGGAATTGCATGCGTTATTGTGGTATTGCAACGCATGCCGGGTTCAGCTAGTATTTAAATAAAATATGACTTTTACATAAATCTCGTAAATACACATTATAATTGGTTTTTTGGCTTTAGCAGATTGGGTTTTCATATTAATCAGATTTTCTTTAAATTTATTAATGTTTTGCCTAAAGACATATTGGTATAACAGGTGGGGTAACTTTACCCATATTTAAATATATTTAGTACAAATTTTAAACTTACTTCGAGCACTATATTTAATTGCGGTGCGCTCCGTTTTACCAACTCGCAATATC
Organism: Arctopsyche grandis; assembly: GCF_051622035.1. Taxonomy (NCBI): domain Eukaryota; kingdom Metazoa; phylum Arthropoda; class Insecta; order Trichoptera; family Hydropsychidae; genus Arctopsyche; species Arctopsyche grandis. The sequence continues at coordinate 8,489,650 of NC_135367.1, forward strand.
TAAAGACTCGTTTTCTCAACTTTTCGTCTGCTTAAACAGGAGTTTTGCATAAACATGTATAGGTACGTGTATTTTGATCATTCATAGATTTTTAAGCCGTTAACACGTTTTTAAAATACTTAAAAATCAATTCTTACTATATTTTTATAATAGTTAATCGTAAAATAAGTATTTCACTATGTAAAACATTTTCAAATATGTGTTTTGTATACAAAACGTGTAAAAGTAAATTATTCATTTGAAATAAAGAAAATTTTGGAGACGGTTGAGAAGCCCTGACATATAAACTAATTCAATGTAATCTGCAGTTCATACGCTTAAAAAGTTTTTATTTTTTCAATTTAAAGAAGTAAATATTGGATACGGCTAAGAACCCCAAACATTTAAACCAATTCAATGACATCTTAAAATGACATTCAATGTAATTGTTCAATTTAAATAGGAATATGTTGGTGCGGTTGAGAACACCTGTAATTTATACTAATTTAATAACATTCGCGATCTATACGATAAAAAGTACCATATACATCGATAAATATAATACAATAAAAAGTTACTTTTTCCATTAAAATATGAAAATTTAGGATTTTCGAACATTTTGTCGCTTGAACATTATTTCCGTGGATATTTTGTCGCGTGAACATTTTGTCGCGGGTACATTTTGTCGCGTGAACATTTTGTCGCGGGTACATTTTGTCAATCCACTAATTTTCGGGTACATTTTGTCGTTGAATCTTTTGGACTTGCACCAATTGTCGTGTAACCGACCTTTCTGTGTTTATCAAAAAATACTTAAAACAATAAGGATATAAGGAAATTTCTTAAAATGTTGATATACTGTGATATATCTATTAAGCTAAATTATGCTGTTCCGTTGCCGAAAATTAATTATCTCTGTATGCAATAGGGTAAATGTTTGATCGATCGACTCAATAAGTGAAAGATTGGTGCTCCAGTTAGAAAACGTTCTAGCAGCAGAAGACAGTGTTATCTAACTTGGAATAGCCCAAATTCAATTGTACATACCTATATAATGTTTAAGGGGAGAATAAAAAATAAATAGATAGAATGGATATGAAAAGCACACCATATCAAAACGTATTTAATATTAAGTCACAATTAATCTCAACACCGTATTCGTAAATTGCACTAAAACTACTGATTGGATTGGTGTGCAATCCTCAAATTCTTGCTGAATTGAACTTCAATGTTGCCAGCAAATTCAGATATATTAGTTACCGCTATTTATTCTCCTCACCTGAGGCACGTGCCAATTTGATGGTTTCGCCCCTGTCGCCAGGGGCATCAAGCTTCTCAACCTGATTTATATTGGTTTGGATTTGTTTAATCTAAAATATACTGATCAGGTTGAGGGATTGTTTAGTTTGGGATCGTAGCATGTTATATTTGTTTAAATTTATCCTTATTTGTTTTTAATTATGGTTATTTTATGTTTTCATCTTATTGTATATATATTTTTTTCGTGTAGCCATAGTGTCGACTTGGAACTAATCTACATATGATGTTACTATGGCGAAATTGTAAATAAATAAATAAAGAAACCTATACATATGTATGTATGTATATGTACATAATTTATAGAAGAATTTTTTATTGTGACTTCCTGATTTCAAAGAGGCTTAAAACCCTTAAAACCAAAAAGGCTTAAAACCCAAGTGGTGTTTAAAAGTGGGACAAGAAAAGCTCTCCTGGGAGAGACGATGAGACAATGTATTGTTACGTACACCGCGGATTAAGCGAATAGAATCCCAGAGACTGTGTGACCGTTCAAGGATTACCTGTTAACGGATTAACTAAGTGCAAGTAAGCTAAACAATGATTGCACTCCTCAGAACTGACCCATGCCGTGGGACAGGATGTCGTGGGAATACATATCCGAATACGTGACTATACAATAGGTAAACAGATTAGACGTCCTGAGAGATCTACCCCTTATAAGGCCGTACTTAGGCGATATCAGGTCATTCTGGACTGAGCACTGCCAGTGCGTGTATCTCCTTAATCATCAATAAATGCTGTGAAACGACTAAGGCCTTTTACTTGGATCCTCTACCCACCCCTACACAACAGTATTATAGCGAAAGCTTTCTTTAAAAAAATAAGTTTGTTAATTTAAAATTTAATAATCTTGAAATACTATTACGATGGAAAAATGTGGCGTAGAATAAAAATATTGAAAGGTATTTTCACTTTCAATTTATTAAAAAAAATTACTATAATCTAAAATATATAATATACACACGTACATATGTATGTATGTAGATGAGATCGAACTTTGCTCAATAAGTATATATATACATAGGTGATTAGGGCGAAGCTGATTTATTTGCAAAATACATAATGTTAGGCCTAAAAACTATGGTCAAATTCCATAGCCTTACAACCGTGACCTCTTGTTTTACAATGGACATGGTTTACATCCTGCATCATGCCCACATAAACCCCAGTAAGGCACACATCTCGCAACCTGCTCGCACATTATTATTTGCATATGGCCGAGCAGGATGCAAAATATCGAAACATCATCAGATAAATGTAATTCAAACTCTTTTATAAGGTCAAAGCCCATTCCATTATAAATCTTAGGCCAGAAATAGTGTATATGAAATGTTTGTGCATATTTAATATATGCTTATACATACATATATACATATTTATAAGATAGGTAGGAATTATATATATGTATGTACTTATATGAAATGGTATATATGTATGTATTTATATGTATACGAGCAGTAAAATTGAAAGCAGAAGGTACATAGTTAATGCGCACCGAACATTAACGTTGAATTCTAAGACTATGTACATACTACGTTGATATCACCCTGAAAGGTGTATTTCTAAACGTCTCAGAGAAACCATAGCATTACACATTATAAATTACAGTGTAATAATTAATGCTGACGTAGTAGTAGCTCACTGTATAGAGATGTCAACGAGATAAATATTACAGGTAGACTAGTATGACTTGCTTTATGTCGAAAGGTCACAACCTGATATTACAATTAAAAATACATTATATTCAACTAATTCCTTATATGTATATTTAGCATGCGAAATTTAAATAAATCAAATAACTTTAACCTACCATATACATATATTTTATTTTATATATAAGAAAATGGATTTAATCCCATAAAACGATAAAAGCTAGGGTCATTTGTTACCCTGCTAACGGTTATTACAATCTATTGCTGTTATTATCGTAAGTTTCCGTTAATTATTTGATACTTTATCTATATATCGTATAAGAATATAACGTGTGTTATATTAAAAATGGAAGAAAATTTGATAACTATGTATTTATTTATTTGAGTTTAAGTTTGAACCATTGTGGCATTACTGGAGTCCCTTAAGCGCCACAATAATCGAAAACTATAGAGAGATGAGTAAAATTAAAGTATATACATACATATATACACAGACAAAAAATACATTTATACATAATTATAAAAGAACAATAGCATATAAAGTAAAATATCAAATAATAAAATATAAAGTTGGGGAATGTCTTGCACCTATAGCCAGCACCAATATATAAGAACCAGCCGCAAATACAAGACATTCCTTCGAGGCCCAAATGGAAGAGAGAACATCAAAATTCCATTCATACATCACATTAAATTATGACAATAATGATGAGCGCAGGCTACCAGATAAATAGGTTAAAACAATCTCCGATAACTTACACTCACCGAGTCAGTCGGATAGCTCTTGGAACAGGAGCCATTCGATAAAGAACTGTGTGAGCAGGACGATGATGTCTGACAGACACCATAAAATGATGATGTTTTCCACGGACATAATTATTAGGGGCATAATGTCCCAACTGTTACAGCAACGAAGGGCATGACGTACGTATTTATTACAATGTACATATAAGCTGGAGAAAAAAACGAATTAATAAGAAGTTTCTACGAAGTTCAAGGGAATTATAAGCATGCCCAAAAGGAAAGGAATTGGTTGGAGATATGTGTAATACCCATACTCTTTCCTATACAGGAAACGAATAAATGCTTTTTGTACTTTCTCAATCAATAGATAATTTGATTCATATGGAGTCCACACAATCGCATTATACATAGCTTCCTTCTCATAACCGAGTTGAAAATCAAGCGAGATGACAAACAGTCGGAGAATAGCCTTGCATATCTCAAGAAAAATCCGAGTCACGTCAGCGACTGTCTTGATTGTGATTGTGAAAGGTGAGTTGAGGATCAAAAATGATCAACCCAAATCGACCATATATTCCAGACGCTTCAACAAGACGGATCCAGGGGAATATCCGTGAAAATAGAGCGAATGTGCACGTCAATAGTTCTTAATTGCACATAGCTCATAATTGCACATAGCCAGCAGTATGGCTCAGTGGTAGCGTGTATGTTTAGCACCAAGTGGTTATTGGGTTCGATCCCGCTATACTGCTGGTTAGGCTTGGATATTTGTGAGTCCAAGTCGATCGTTTATCAGAGTTTACCAATTTTATCTGATCATTGTTGAAACAGATCCTCAAAATTGGCAAAAAAATCATCCTATCTGCTGTCACAAATCTTCTATGTACAATTTGTAAAAAATAGGTACAAATCTAAAATCCATAGATGTCTCAATGGGTTAATTCATTGAATAATTAGATAATGGTTAATTTCATGTTCTTCAGATTTTCAAAATACAGTGATTTATGCCCTAAAAATGCTGCATTGTTTGTAATTAATTTTCTAGGAAGGCACATTGGGGTATTCCTGTCAAGCCTTCCTGGTGTATACAAATGTACCTGGTATATGTAAAAAATAAAAAAATAAAATTTATTTATGTATATTAAGTTCTAGTACTAAAATATAACGAAACTCCAAGACGGCGTTAATATCAACTTGAAGATGAGAGGCTTGCTCCTCATCCTTGTCGGAAAGGAATAATTTGACGTCGTCAGCAAAGAAGAGACATGATGCATTGGATAAAACTCTATGGAGGTTATTTATAAGAATGGGAAATTGTAGGGGGCCCAAAGTGGACCCCTGAGTTACACCAGATCTATTAAAAATGGAGGACATTCAGAAAGAACATACATATGTAATAAATTGCTACCTTTCACTAAGATAAAAAACAAACAGTTTAAGGCGATGTGGTGAAAATCCCACTTCGGCTAACCATATATGTATACTACCTATATGTATATGGTTAGCCGATATGTCGAATATCGAAGTGTAAGCCGAAGTGCCGAATATATATAATATACTTATTTTTATTTATTTATTTTATTTTTATTTTTTTATTTTACATATATACCAGGAAGGCCTTACAGGTAAATCCCAATGCGCCTTCCTGGCCAATTACAAATACAAATGCAGCATTTTTTATTATAAGTCGTTGAATTGCGAGACTCTGAAAAAACTCGCAAATTAACGAGACATCTATGAATTGTACATAAATTTTTATTGTACATCAATCAAATTTCAAATAGTGGTGACATAGTAGGTAGGAAGGATTTTTAGCCAATTTTTTTTCCGGGAACCGTTTCAACAATGAAATCAGAGAAAATTGGCAAACTCTGATAGGAAACGATCAACCTGGAGTCACAAACCCAGGTCTGACCAACAGCATACTCTGAAAAATTCATTTTCATTCAGGGATTGAACCCGGCACCTTCTTGACGGTAAGCAGAAGCTTAACGTCCGAGCTATGCTGCTGGTTGTGCATATATTCGATTTATTGTTTTAAGTATTGAAATCTTTTAACAATTGAGTATATATTTACTTAAATCGCGAGTTCAAAGCGAAATGAAAGTGCATAGTGTAAAGTTCAACTTATTTTGAAACGGTTTCAGGAAGAGCGCATATGAAATATTGTTAATGTTTATTATGCAAAGTGTTGTCGGAAAACCCGCAAGTAAAAGTTTGGAAGCAAATTTTAATGTATTTACATTACTAATGGTCGGGAAAGCGGAAAGTTTTTCCTCCACGAGTACACGAATGCGATACGGTTTGTAAAAATATTTGTAAGTACTTTGGATGATTTGATTGAATGCTTTTTTTATGCCGTCGTAAGTATTAAAATTATTTGATGGAAAATTTGTGGCGTGTTGAAAATTCATTTGTATAATAAAAGTCATCAGTGTCACCTGTTTCGATGAATATTTAAAGCAAATTGACATTTAAAACAAATCGATCAACGTACGATATGATAACGTACATACATACATACATATGTATGTGAAAATGATACGATTATAAAATGTTTCAATTCATTTATTATTTTATCAGTAACTTTAAATTCATTAGTCAGTTATTATAAACCAACGGTCAGTAAGCGCCCATTTATATTTTTACATATGTGGTCAAACATTGTACATAAGTATTGTAACTATGTATATTATAAACATATAATATACATACTTAATATGGTAGAGACATCTAGGGACAATTTATTTAATATTAATATTTAAATAAATACAAATTTACAGAGTGGTTAGCATATTTATAATATCAGCAAGTTTGAGGTTTCATGAACTCGAATTTGCAAAAGACGGGAAAAGTTTTTGCCAATTTGTTGAAACCATTTCAACGAAATCAGATAAATTGGCAAACTCTGATAGAAAACGATCGAACTGGAGTCAAATATATCCAAAGTCTGGCAGCAACACCGGGCCATGGATTGAACCCACGATCACTCAAACGAGCTATGTTGCTATGTTGCTGCTATGCTATGTTAAAAAAAAACGGTCAGTATTTCTAATAAATTATCAGTTGCATATGTCGATTGATCAGTTTTATTGTATTTAGCAATCATTACTCTTGATTAAATGGTCGGTTTATTTTGTCAGTTGGTTCTATTGTATATTGAAATGATTCTTTAAAGTCAAAAACATTGTGATCATATTAGTCGGCAGCATAGCTTGGTGGTTGCGTTAATGCTAACCAACGTGAGGTTGCCGGGTTCGATCCCGCGGGTTGACCTCGATTGAAAAGAATTTATTCCGAGTACTTCTCTAGTGCTGCTAGTCAAACTTGGATATTTGCGACTCCAAGTCGACCGTTTCTAATTAGAATTTTCCAATTTATCTGATTTCATTGATGAAACAGTTCCTCGTCAAATTGAGATAAGCCATCCAAACCCACTGTTTGAATATGATTTCAAAAATTATAATCCATAAACTTATATATTTACAAGTTTAATATCATATGTACATACATAGATCTCGCTTAGGGGCAACCCGAAAATGGCATAATGAGAAAATATAAAATTGGGTCTATTGCCTTTCTGAAGTATTATTTTATTTTATTTATTAAATTGGGTCACAACAACATAACCGGTATCCCCAAATCATCGCTATGGGACTCTCAGTAATAGGTGTTTGCAAAAAGAACTCAACCATGATAAGATGAAAGCTTCTGGTAGACTATTCGAGTCCTCAAAAGTTCAGTATTCAGTAAGCCTACTAATTTGTCACTATTAGTCTACTAGTGACAAAATTGTTAGCGAATTTTCATTTTATTTATATATTTGATATACATATATTTTATTAAACAATAGATGTTGTTACGTACGCCGTGGATTGAGCGAATTGTACTTAGACCAACGGATATCTGTTATCGGTTAACTAAATGCATGCACTTACTTCCAAAGATTATATCTGGACTCTAAGTGCATTTAGGCTAAACAATGACCGTTATTAGTTATTTCTCAGAATCGGTACGGGAAGATCCAATGTCTTGGAAATACATATCCGAATACGTGACTATACAACAGGTAAACAGATTAGGCGTCCTGAGAGATCTACCCTTTATAAGGCGGTACGTAGGCGATATAATTCATTCTGGACTGAGCAGTGGGAATACGTGTATCTCCTGAATCATCAATAAATGCTGTGAAACGACTGTTGGCCTTTTACTTGGATCCTCCACCCACCCCTACGCAACAATATTATAATGAATCCAATTTACTAATGAATTTTTAACTGAATTTAGTATAAAAGTAACAATTATTTAGAAATGACTACAAATTTGGCTGCCTAACTTTTATTTGAATATGGCTACTGATCATTAGGCTACTAATAATTTAGTTGGCAAATAAAAAACTCACTACTTTTATGAATTATGTCACATTTCATTCATAGAGTCACATTAAAATGATATTATATTATCATTTGAAGATAAAAACAGCGTTAAAAAATGTTCAAATATATTCAAAACGTGTGGGAAAATTTCCATTCAATGTATTTTGAGAAATTATACAAATAATGTTATAATGATTGCTTGCATATGAAATCTACCCTAAAAGCATTCGATTAGTGGATTTCAATTCTACAACTTCAAATCGATAAAATTTACATGTAATATATGTATGTACATATGTATATGTATATACATAAATAATTATATTATAAAAAAAGTTTTTTAAAAACATACCTCTTCTATAATTTGTATATAAAATTATTATTTTGAATAAAAATACCAATAATTTTATTTTACTACCGCCATCTATGTTTAAAACTAAAAACTGGATAGCCGTCAATCACTTTTCAGAAATTCAAATTTCAAACGCGTCTTACACGATATTTTTGCACCATCGTAATGGCGGAGGATCCATTTAATTACATTGATGTCCAAAATGAGCAATATGGCAAAGTATGAAAACGATCGGATAAGAGGCAAACTTTTTCCTGAATTGTAATCGTAAGTGAAACGTAAAGGAGGTATGTAATAAAAAAAAGGACACCGATGATGTTTTACCGGTTTGTTTTTTTTTTTTCATAAATATTTCAGAGATATACAAGGGAATCCCCCCGAGTATACGTTCAGGTTAAATTTTACGCAGTCACGCACTGCCATAAACGTATTTTATTTCCTAAAGCGGAATACTAAATAAGTATTATCAATTATTAAGCAGAATCGTGGCGGCAACATTAAAAAATGTCAAGTTTAACAACAAAACGTGTGCCGGATACGAATTCGCATACGGCATTTGCGAATTTTCCAGAAAATTCGAACACAAAATCCGAATAAAATATATTTATATAGATTTTATAGCAATATACGTACATTATTTAAAGCAATAACAATACTTTAAAAAAGTGGCACTTTTTCCCGGCTTTTGACTACTCAGCGTACGCTTACGCTCTTTTGGAGCTTTTTGTGACGTGCTAAAATTTTTATTTTTCTCCTTTTGCGGTGCCATGTATATATTTCAGAGCGGCCTCAATGTCAGATCTGGATAAAAATTACTCTCTTTTATTGTGCAATAAAAATAATAACAAAAAATGGTAGCGTACATCAGCTTTACCACTGGATAAATAGCGATATGTTTTCCATATTTAAATTCGTTCGAGCGTTGAATACGACTGGTCACAATTATGTATCTGAAATTCAAAACACAACGGCTTTTGTTCTCGAATGTTGCATTCAAACATCCGTGTATAATTGGTCTACTGGATGATGACCCATTTAGTGTATGACCTCTCGCATTCCCCAGGGTATAAATTGCATACCCTGTACTGCCTACTTAGCCTCTACATACAGCTTCTATGTTCTATTTGCAACAACCAAACATGAAACGTTGTACATATTGCAGAGATTCTCAACCAGGGATACACGACTTGTGACGAGAGTAAATTAGTACGAATCTTCACTGCAATATCCAATACCAAATGTCAGCTTGAAGCCTAAAGGTATTTGTAGAAAATAATAGCATGTACGGATGACAAGAATACTAGCTGTCATCTCGTTATTCTGACAGATGATTCCGATCTCATTTTCAACAATTAATTTCCTCTACCGTCATTTCTGAGACATTTGCTTATTTTATTGACAGTTACATCGGTTACATTTCAAATTCAGAAGTCGTTCAAAATCAACTCTCAAAATGTCGAACTCCATCTAACAAACTAGTAAAGTTTGTAATAATACCATTTCCTAAATTTTATCCCATCCATTATATGTATAAAAGTTTTAGCTCGATCTATTTAACGATCTAGGATAGGAGTGGCAAACCTATAGCACTTTTGCCAAAGATATAACAGTATAAATGGCACGCGAATGTTTTATCAAATTTTCATCACGTTTGGCAATTTTAGTTCGGTATTTTAATAAAAATAATATCAGAGAAGAATTGATCGGTTTATCATCATTAGCAACGACATAAAATGAATGGACATTCGCAATTCAGTTGTAAATGCACTGAATAAAAGGGAAATATATTTTATATCTGCACGCGAATCAAACAAACGGAAATTTTAAGGATTATTAATTTAAGTTGGTTCAGTGTGCAGTAGGGATTTCAATTTACCGTCAAATTTCGCGTATTGGTAAACGGTAAAATATTTTTCTTCCTACCGGTATACCGGTATTTACCTGTAAATGAAGTGAAAAAAATAAAGTGAAGTAATGGATATGGAATGGCTTTCAAAATTAACAATTTATGTCTACATTTAAATATAAAATTGCAAGGTATTATTAAAACAATAATTGGGATGTATGATTTAATAAAAGCATTTGAAGTAAAATTAAACTTATTCGATCGTGATAGTATCCAATTACATACGGAAAAAACAGATAAAATTGAATTAATGAAAATAATTTTCTCAATTTTTCAATCGATAAGAACGAGTTTTCTTCAATATTCAATCAATTCAGAGGATATGAAGAAACTTTAATATGTCTTCAACATACATACATATATCCAGACAATGTGTCGTATATAGACAATACTCTCAACCTGGAGATTTTTGAGTGGCTTGGAAATGCAATCAATTGACTTCCAATCTAGTTCTATTTGGAGACAAAAATTTGTAAAAGTTCGAAATTTTTGTCATTTTAAAATTCATGGTTAATAGCCGCAACGATTTAATTAATTATAATCATTATAGGCAACGTTGAAATACCGATGCATGCAAACTTAAACACTTAATTTATAATATTATACTAAATTTAAAATAAAGAAAATATCCAGAGCTTTAGTGTGCTTAAGTGTACGTGTTCTAATTCTATTAAATAGCGGAGTTGCTGTTTAACACAAATTTATTTATTTTTTAACTTGTCAATATATTTTACTGACATTTATAAGTCACCAAGCCTAATTATTATTATTCAAACGCGTCAATTTTGACATTATCAACGATATAATTATAATTGACTTAAAGCAATCTTTTATGTACTACCTACTGCGATTTTCAAGACGATACATTTTACTATCACGGTCACCGTTGATATACATTTTTCGCATAACTTAGACGCAATATTGTGCAATAACTATAAGTCACTTCAACAACTAATTATTGTTGAAGTGACTGTAAAATGTAATTTTATTGATATGAAATTTCAACTAATCACATACACAAAATTCTATGCCCTGATCCTCGTTATATGTAACGTGTAAGTATACTTGTTATTAAAGAGATAATTTTAGATTTAATGCGATTTTAAAGGCATTCGTATCGCGACTACATATTTCGGGATTTTTTTTTGTATTTCAGATAAATATAAACACCCAAAGAAGCTAATAATTAAATAATCAAAATAATGACGAGAAAGCCCGCTTTCGTCATACGAATGGCGCGCTTTGTATGGGATTTTCTTGCAAATCGGCAACTTAGTCAAAACTAATTAAAATCGATTCAGTTAAACTGCAAAGATTGACTACTGAGCATTAATTTTATACATATGAATATACATACAAAAAGATATACATATGAAAAAAGCATACTTTTAAGAAATTTACGTCGAAATAAATAAATTGGTTAGGTTAGGTTAGGTACATCAATGATTTTTTAACGTTTCCCTGATACAGAAAAAGTTTTCCATTCTAACCAGCAGCGTGATCTTGTGGTGAATGTTGAATTATTTCGTACTTGATGTTACGAGTTCTAGGTCGATCGTTTCTTATCAGAATTTACCAATTTTTCTGATTTTCATTGAAATGATTCCTGTAAAATTGGCGTTCCCTTCCCAATTTTCTGTTGCGAACCTTTAGTTATTGTTATATCTTAGGTTTCGCCATATTGCTCACCATAGATGTCTCTGTGGTTGTTTATCGAATATAAAATTCGTATTGTTACATTAAAGTTATTCATCGTTATTTATCGTATTAATACGATGTTTGTAATATATGTATACTGCCCATAGATGTCAGATATTTAGATTTACATGTATCTATGTAATAATTATGTGGACCAGGAAGGCGCATTTGGGGTTTACCTGTTAAGCCTTCCTGGTATATTTGTATATATGTATGTAAAATAAAAAATAAATAAATTAGGTACATCGATGAAAATCCAAAAGTCGCGTGTTTCGCCCCGGTCTAATTTTATTTTATTTTATTTTTAACATATAAGTGACATTACAGAGTACTCTAACGCGTCACTGTGGCTAGTCACGCAATCATAACACAAATAAAGGTATATAAAACATCCGTGCTCGACGATTTTTATAAAAGAATCAAGCACGGGTGTTGCTCCACAACCACTCAACTAGTTCTTCACAGCAGTTAAATACGTCAATTTTACCAGCAACCCGGTTGAGCAGATATATCACTCTAGATATTGTAAACGTTGCCAACACATTTGTGCAAGCCACAGGAGGAGAAAGCAAATCACAATTCTTCAGGTCCTATGTAGGTGTATAAAACTTAAATTCATTAAGAACTTGAGGATTTTGTACTAACTCATTTAATAGCTTAAGAACATGCTTTCTCATTACACGACATAACACGACGTGATTCCAATGAGTTGAAGCCTAACGCCCTTAATAGGAAAGCACTAGGATATAGCCAAGGATAATAACCATACAATTTCATATAAATATATCTGACAAACCGTTATCTATATTTTATTTTTTATTTTTTATTTAATTTACACCAAGAAGGCCTAACAGGTAAACCCAATGCACCTTCCTGGCCAAAGACAATTATATAAACATATATGTACACCATCCATTTATACACAAATTCTTACACGTATACACAAATACACATACATACATTCATAAATATAAAAATACACATATATACATATACATACATACACACCTACACACATATATATATATATATATATATATATATATATATATATATATATATATATATATATATATATATATATATATATATATATATATATATATATTCACATATACATACATACACATATACATATACATATACACATACACATACATTACATACATCCATAAACATACAAACATTATACATGCATATACACATAAACACATAAATACACATAAATAAAGATAAATTACTCATATATATATATATATATATATATATATATATATATATATATATATATATATATATATATATATATATATATATATATATATATATATATATATATATATATATATATATATATATATATATGTATATATATATATATATATATATACATATATATATATATAAATAAAAAATAGCATACATATATAAATAAAGATAAAACCAACCAATATACATATAATAAAGATTTAGAGCTTTATAAGCACAGCGAAATCAAGAAGAGGGGCTGAAAGCTTATTAAATTTTAAAAAATAACTAAAATGAGCGATACAATATGATACAAAATGGGTATTGCCAAGGGATACGCGATTCAAATAAAAGCTTTGGAACCACTCTTATATCCATTGCATCCTAGAGATTTATTTATTTATTTATTTATTTTAAACAGACCATTGTGGCATAACAATAAGAGATATCCGTACCTGCCAGGATTCGAGTCTGCGCAAAAAGACATTGCAGATCTAAAATTTACAAGTATTCAAGTAAAATGAAGGGGGTATTTTTTAGGAGTCCCAAGACAGTGGTATATACTCAGTCGCTCCAATACATCTTTGTTTCCCACGAGGAGCTTATACAAAGAAAATGGTAATATTCGAAGAGTGACTCACAAATCACGCTACCTGGAAATGTGAAATATATGCGAAAAAGAAAAACTGCGAATTCCATTACAGAGTCTTCTCTTTTCCTCGGAATGTGTAGTTGCTTTCCCTTTTTTTTGGGTTTAAAGTCATAAACTCACACACTCACAAACTCTATCATCGTAGGTATGTATGTATGTCTCGTTTAATATGATTTAATAAGAAAAATGAAAAGCTCTCCTTCACCTTTTCATTACGTTGAACATTTTTCACGCTCGCGTTTCACGCTGTAATTAATGGCGAAGGGAGAGAATATGCTCTGCGATTCACGTGTGGGCAGATCACGTACTATAATAATTCTCGAGATGTGAATGGGAACTTGAGAACTTGGGCTCATATCTCGAGAAATAGCGACAACATATTAAAATCGTCCTGTTTTATATACATATGTATAATATGTACATCGCAACATCGTTTGCTGTACGTTTTCGAAATTATATATGTGGGAAAAAAGGTATCGCAAAATTCTCGCCGAGATGAATGAGGTTGAAAATTGTTGAGTGCATGAATTTTTTTTGCTTTTCTTCGACGAGGTGAGGTAGTTATTTTAATGGGTTTTTCCACGCGGTCTTGTTTCATTTTTACCTTTGCTCAGTCTTTGCACTCAATTAAATTATTTACCTTCGGAGCGGTCTCCTTCCTGTTGGAGAATAAATGCTCGTTGGAAGGGAAGAGGTCGTTTGAGTTTCGCTGATAAACTTTTGTTGATGTCGGAGTGAAATTTTTTTGAATGCGTACTTATTGAAGTGTGTGAAATTGATGACTTTGAAACTGACCAAGTCGTAAAGTTTTCGCTTTATTTTATATATCAAGTTTATTCGAGTCGAAGCAGATAGTAATACGTTACAAGTATCTGGATGGCGAAAATCAAGTCCATTTATATAAACTACATACATACATAGATAAAATAATAAAAAAAAACAACATTCAAAGAGGTTGCGGGTCTAGAAAGGGTTACATAAAATATCCTCTTTTGTATGATAAAGATAAGGAGAAGCTTTTTAAAAAATACTACTACGTACACACATATATTTCCATCATATATACAATAGCGCTATTCTTTGTGTATGTATTCGATCGACATATGTACGTCAGAGTTAAAACATTGCCAACAAAATGTACGAATATAATACGAACATAATAACGAATCAAGAAAAAACCTGTATATATACTGTTTGCTACCAATATTTCCTGTAGAAAAATAGTCTCAGAGCATTTAGCGCTATCTATCTATTGAAAATTAATTAAATAATGTTTCTATTGGTGTTTTATTTATTTATTTATATTACATTATATACCAGGAAGGCCTTACAGGTAAACCGCAATGCACCTTCCTGGCCAATTACAAACAATACAGCATTTTTATTATACAAGTCGCTGAATTACGAGACAATGAAAACTCGTAAATTAACGACATAGTAGGTAGGAAAGATTTTTAGCAAATTTTTAATCGGGAACCGTTTCAACAATGAATTCAAATTCATTGTCTATACATATATGATACATATAATAAGCACACTTGGCAAATCTGATAAGCTAACATTTCATCATTTATACAGACGTTAAAACACCAACGTCAATGATTCGAACAATTGATTTCTTTTGTTCTTTATTATTTCTTAAGTAAACTTTCACTGTGTATATATTAGTGCATAGTAAATATTATTCAACTTAATAACCTACATATGTATATGTATTTCAATCACACGTCACTCACTACTAAATTTAACAGCTGTTTTGACAGGGCTATTTAGATGGGTCAGAAATAAAACCTATCGTAAGAATTTATTATTAAAAATAGCATGTGTTCAAAAATAACACCTTGCTGAAATAAATATAACACAGTATATGTATAGGTATGTCTATTGTAAGCGATTGCTTTGTTCATGAATATGTCCAGTAATTAGTAAATATTCTTATAAAAATAAATAAATGTAATTTTTAATAAGTGCCAAATTTCATGTCAGGTTAAAAATCGTATCGTGCATTTTATCATTTAAATTTAAACTAATGTGTTCAGTCATATTGTTTCAGATTTTTTGTCAATGTGAGTTGAATGGAACATCGCCATTTTTAATTGATAGATTTTTATAAATACATATGTTGGTATTTTATTTTTATTTTACATAAATACGTATATACAAGGAAGGCCTGACAGTTAGATCCCAATGTGCCTTCCTAGATAATTAATAACAAATATAGCAGCATTTTTATTACATAAATCACTGTATTTCGAGAGTCTGAAGAACACGAAATTAACAATTCATTAATTAATTAATTCATTGAGACATCTATGGATTTATGTAGACTTGCACATAGATCAAATTCAGATATTTGTGACAACGGGTAGGATGATTTTTGCCAATCTGAGGAACCTTTTCAACAATGAAAATTAAATAAATTGCCAAACTCTGATAGGAAGCGATCGACTTGGAGTCACAAATATCCAAGTCTGACAAGCAGTGTTTAAGATTAGCACGGGATTGAACCCGGTAACCTCTCGGTGCTAGACATAAACGCAACCACTGGGCCTTACTGAATCGCCTTGGGATAATTCCTGCACATTTGATGTATGTATGTATGCAATATTAATAAAATAAAAAATATATGCTCATAAAATTCATTATAAAAGACTGAATAAATAGTAAAATATGAAGCATTTCCTGGTATTCCGAATATATGCTGTAGCGAGTAGAACTATCTGAAGCACTTTGATTGAAATCATATTGTATTTTTTCTACCATCGTCTGTTCAAATTTAATTTTAAGCCTGCAAACCATGAATATATGTATGTTTGTATTATACGTTATATAAGAAATAGAATTTGAATACTTTTCAACGAATTTTAAAGGTATTCAATTAAAATATATGAATTTCTCTAAACGGTTAGATTTTACTCGGACAGAAATTTATTCCATTGTTTCACGCATATTTTAACGAAAAAATAATAACAAGAAATTTTATAACTTCGTTAGTAAAATATTCCGCTTATTTAAAATACAATAAACCGACGAAAGGTTCTGCTTTTGAAATTTATTCCATCGTACTATAATATCAAGTAGGTTGAAAAAAAATTATGGAAAAAAAATCCAACGTCAATTTTCCGCTTCAATATCCAATTCAATAAGTAACAAGCTTTAGGGGCTTTCACTGTTGCTGAAGGTTTTCATTATTCGAAACTCGAAGCTTTCCCCGCCAAATTTTTCACATTGTACCTGCACCGGAAAATTCGAGTGGTTTTTTACGCGACTTGACACGCATTAAAACACATTTTCATTTCATCGCATCACTATTTACGGCTCGATTTTATGTTTTAGTGTGACCAGAGTTCGGGACCAACATAAAAAATTCATCTTTAATCCGCTTCGAAAGGTTGACCGCTCACTGATTCAATGCATACTTAATTTTCCAGCCCGATCGATACGAATTCTGCACCATTTTTAAATAACACTTCACTCGGATTTCTCATCACACAAAGCATACTCTCTATACATTTTCTTGTTACCAGATTGTTGCTGTCCAATTTGTCATATTCACACTTGTTGAAAATGCTTTGTAGTTTTAATATTAATATCAAACGTTTACATATTACCCTGTAGCAGGTGAGATTTTGTTCGATGAATTATTCATACGTACGCATGGAAGCCATCCACTCGCGTGAACATGTGTATTTGGCAGACAGAAAACCTTTTGTTCGGGGAAAGTTTTAATTTGCATTCCTGAGACCTTTGAGAGCTTCGACGATAACGATTTTTTTCAAATTCCGACGACTTTTCAGTAAATTTTGCCGAGAAACTCTGGCTAGTTATTTAAATAAAATGTCTGGAAATAGTCCCGAATATATAATACGTACGCATGCAAAATATGAAAAAGAGGTTTATTAAAATGTATCCTTAATATAATGTCATTGTTATTAAGGCTTTAATGGTTGGAACCACGGAAATATATTAAATAAATTAAATCACAAAGGCAGGAAAAATGTACATAAAACATTACACGACGAACAATAATAATTCTAGCCGGAAATGTGAAAATGTGCTAAAAGCATGAGGAAATCTAATATAAACCGTCCATCTAACAGAAAAAACGTAATAAGATTACAGAAATATCCTACCCAAAAAATGCACAGTAGTTTTTTTTCTCCCACATACAAAATGAGAAAACCGAATTAAAGCATAATGTATACCAGGCGTTGGCAACATTTTTTGGGCTGCGGGTCAAAATCAACCAAAATGTGACTATTTAGAAGAATTAGAACAGTAAGATAAAATAATTACAATATTTTAAACTTTATACATAAAGAAAAACAAAATAAAATAATTATTCTAATTATTATAAAAATAAACAAAATCGTCATGTTTCAGTTCATAAATTTTTGAAAGTTATCTAGTTCTAGTTCTCTTCCCCATCAACGCATACCCTGATTCTGAATTTGTGACGTCAACTTAGGCAAGTCTAGTTTATATTTATTCACCTTAAAACGAATGCAAGCGTTTGAATTTTCAATAGTTACGATTACTTAAAATAAATTTCACATATGAAAATATTTGCTCGCGTTTATATGTAGAATGAACGCGGACCAATTAGCAAAGCTTATTTTTTTTTCAAAGATGAAAACATCGTAGGAAGTAATGCAAAACACGTTAATATCATGAGAAGATGATTATATATTTTTCTAAATCTTTCCTTAATGAATTCCAACAAAATCTCGGTACTATTCCTCGTATATTTAAGTGCGTATTTATTTCCTTGGAGTTGTTCGTTGAAATCGTAATGGTTTATTAAATATCTGTTAAGGATAAAATTTGTTTATCATTGAGTTCGAGATCATTATCATCGATTTCTTTAAGAAATATATGTTTTTCCTTAAGATTTTGCATCGATGCCTTTGCAAATAAACGTTCTTCGTGCAATTCTAATTACATTACTACAAATAAAACAAATCATTTTTGACCTGACGCATAGTCTTAACTATTTTTGCTGCAAAATTTATGAAAAAAAGTTCAGCCTTCACCGGAAACTCAAGTTGGTCACTTAAAATTGTCAAATGGGTCTCTTGGTGATAGGCTGCCGATGCCTGTATATAATGTATACTAAACATTGTATACAAACTTTATTAAATACCCACATACATACGTATGTATGTATGTGGGTATTTAATAAAGTAAAGGTAGTTAAATACAAGTGTGGTTGAAATACTTTGAAGGGTTGATTCAAAATTAAATTATTCTATACCAAACTCGATATTGATATTTCGATTTTATAAATTTAATCTAATCGTGATCTAAATCTGTATTACATATATTATTTGGAAATATTGTAATTTCCTCTCTTTTTTGGGAAATTTAAAGTATATCGCTAATTACCAGAAACTATTTTATCACGAATTAAGTACATAAACGATCATATTATTGCATAATATCACATTACAATCGATGCGAATGGCTTAATGTGGGTAAGGTCGTCTGGAATTTGTTTATTTTCAGTATTAAATATGGCAATTTAAAATCGTTTAATTCACTGGCAACGCAGACCAACCAAATCGAAATAAATGCGATCAGACGGTTGTTTCAATCACGATCCTAACTTTCAAATGGTCCAAATTTTAAATAAATAAATATGATTCAATTAACTTTAATGCATTTACATGACATTATTCTACTGAGATTTATTTTTTATTGTTTACAATTCAGCGTATGTTAACGTTTTTAGGAAAAGTGACCAGATATGTAGAGTTAAGTAATCGACGAAAAAAACACTATTTTTTATTTACAGTTAAATACCGGAATAGTGGAAATGCGAAAATCATTTAATAATTATGTGCGTAGAAGACATCATAATTTGACAGTTGTACCTCCTGCCCGCACAGTTCTTTATCGAGTGTCTCCTATTCCAAGAGCTATCCGACTTCTCATTGAAATCGGTGCTGCTGAGCCTGAATGTGATATTTTCCACCTCAGTGAGCGTAGGTTATCGGTAATTATTTTAACCCATTTGTTTGGTAGCCTGTGTTCATCATTATTTTCATAATTGAATGTATGTAATGTACCAGTGGAAATTTGATCTCCCTTCTTCCATTTGGGCCCCGCAAGGATGTATTGTATTTGCGGCTGGTTCTTATATATTGGTGCTGGCTGTAGATGCAAGATATTCCCTACTTTATATTTTATTATTTGATATTTTTACTTAATCTGTCATTATTATAATGCTATTGTTTTTTTATGATTACGTATAAATGTATTTTTTGTCTGTATATACATATGGGTTTCATAATTACATACATTGGGTTTCATAATTCGTGCAAGTAAACCTTTCCAGAGTGCTTTGGTATTCCGTATACTTTATAATTCGCTAGTACAAAGCATTCTTGAGTTCTCATCCATTATATGTAGCCCTAGTGATAGGGTATATTGTTTGAGAATCGAGAGAGCGCAAAAAATGTTTCTCAGATATGCTACTTGGTTCTTTATGATCGCTATGCCTGACTCTATCCAAGTGCCTATCTACAGGGAGAACTGGGTTATACATAAGTCGCGGCGTTCAGTATATCTGCGGAAGTATTTTTATAAATTACCGCTTGGATTGGTGTGCAATCCTCAAATTCTTGCTGAATTGAAATTCAATGTTCCCACCAAACTCAGAAATACTAGATACCGAGATTTATTCTCCTCACATGAGGCACGTACCAATTTAATGGTTTCGTCCCCTGTCGCCAGGGGCATCAAACTCCTCAACCGGATTTCTATTGGTTTGGATTTGTTCAATCTAAAATATACTGATCTGGTTTTTTTTTATTTATTTATTTATTTACATATATAGCAAACTACTAATACATATAACACAAAAAAACAAAATAACAACAAAAAATTATAAATCATCTTCCACAAAGGTATCCACCCTTCAAGAAAGCATCAATGTTATTAGAACTTCTAATGCTTTCAGGAAGGGCATCATACATTTGAACACCTCTGTGAAAAACACCTCCTGCAGTTTTAGCTTTCTTAACTCTACCTATAATTAATTTATTCCTATTTCTCGTTTTATAATTATGAGGGACTGTTTAGTTTGTTTAGTTTATTTTGACAGCAGACATAAAAATACACAGAGGGGTACGACAAGGATGCATACTCTCTCCGATCCTTTTCAACATATACTCGGAAAATATATTCAGAGAGGCACTGGATGAGGTTTCAGATGGGATAACCATAAACGGGCAGACTATTAATAACATTCGTTATGCTGACGACACAGTCATTCTTACGGACAGCATGGAAAGCTTGCAAAAATTAATCGATAAAGTTAACGCGGCTAGTAATAACAGTGGGTTAAGAATGAACGCAGCGAAGACAAAATTTATGATTATTACCAAAATTAAAAAAACTGGAAATGCCTCCCACGCCACTAAAAATAAATGACAAAAACATTGAACTAGTGCATCAATATAAATATTTAGGATGCTGGTTGAACGACCAATGGGACCATTCACAAGAGATTCAAATCAGAATAGAAATGGCGCGAAACGCTTTCTTCAAGATGCGTGATCTCCTCTGCAATAAAGATTTCAATCTTGACCTAAGGATAAGAATTCTACACTACTACGTTCTATCAGTACTTCTTTATGGGGTCGAATCCTAAACCATGACTCAAGCTACAGAGAAAAGGCTGGCAGCATTTGAAATGTGGTATTTCAGGAGAATGTTGAGGATTCCCTGGGTGGACAGAGTCCGAAATGAAGTAGTATTGAAACGAATGAAAAGAAAACGAAAGTTATTAAGCGTCGTGAAGCGCAGAAAACTCGAATACCTGGGTCATGTGATGAGAAATCCGAAATATGAAATCATACAGCTCATATTGCAGGGGAAAGTACAAGGGAAAAGAAGCGTTGGTAGAAGACGCATCTCATGGATGGGCAATCTCCGTGGATGGTACCAATGTGACTCCACAACACTTTTCAATGCAACCATGGATAGTGAGAAGATATATGTCATGATATCCAACCTCCTACGAGGAGAGGAATAAAAAAGAAGAAGTTTAGTTTGGGATCGTATCATTTTATATTTTTATAATTTCATATTTGTTTTATGTTTTATAATTTTCTTTTTGTGAAGCCATAGTGACGACTTGTAGCTAATCTGTAAAGTCACTATGTATATATTTTTATTCTTCTCATCTTTTATTCTTGTTTTTTTTTTTCGACCCTTGTCGCGCATCAGGGACGCCTGTAATGCCACAATGGTTCAAACTTATACTGAAAATAGAAAATTTGACCGTAAATTGCAATGCCTAGTTATCACTCTAGAAGATAAGAAACTTCTTAGCCGTTCAAAAGTGTATTAATTTGGATGTTGACGGAATCTTCATCATCCTAATCAACTTTTTAAAAACACAAATAGTCCCTGCAACCTGACAGTTTGTACGAATTTGAGTATATACATTAGTCTTATTTCAAACGCTTCAACAGCCAGCCAACAATAAGTCACTACATTACACAATAGCTAAAATATAATAAGCCAGGAGACAAATTGTCCCGAGACAAACTGTTGCCTGTCGCAATTGGAAATTTCCCGAGGAGCAAACTGTGTACGTGCACGCTGCGTCAAAAGACGTGCCCGCGGGACGTTGACGTCTCTCAGTATCTCCTCAGGAACACCACTTCAACTTGCCCAGTCGTAAAACGACCTCTGCTTGTCGAAGTTGTGCTTTTGTTTTGCAGAAAGTTTCGCGAAGCTAATTTATAACGCGCTTTAGTGCCTTTGCGAGTTTTAATGTCTTGTCGTTTGGGTTTTAGTGCGGCCGCTGTGACAAACGATCGTGTCTCGTCTCTCTGTACGTACTGCGACAATTAATTATGACAACGCGAACCACAGTTTGGTTTGACGTCGGTGAAAATAATAAGACGTGCTCTTTTCCATCAACAAGTTGTTCACGTACTTTGCCACCCCCGCCCCCACCCCCTATAGCGGAGAAAAACTGGTCGATTTATTATGATTCCTCGGTTCGTTCGGTACAGATGGGCTACGAACGTATTGAAATATGAACGAAATAAATAAGGCGAAAGTATTATGGTAACGTATTTGACAATACGCGATCATAAAGCTACATCATGTAGTATATTTAATTTTTTATAATAAATGTTTTAAATACCCACGTAAGTTTGTATATTCGTGATGGTACATACATAATATCAATATTGTAGATCTTTCTAATACTAATTAATCAGCCTGATGCAGTCTTCAGAATTACCTCAAAGCTATATAATTTGTTTCTAATTATTTTACTTCATTTTTTTTTCTTTCTGAAATATGGAATTATAGCCAACAGTATGGTTGCATTTATGTTTAGCACCGAGTAAATAGGAATAAATAAATAAAAGTGTATGAAGTCATAGTAAATGCAACTATTGCAATTTCAAAGATGTTCTCAAAGCATACGTTATCAGATGATTCGTCACTGCTAGATGAAAGCCTCTTCAATCACTCGTCTCTGTTTTTATCATCCATCTTACCCCGCACATTCTCCTAATTTCATCTACCCATCTTCCTTTTAACCTTTTCTATTCTCTCGGGCACCATTCTAGTACTTAATTTGACTACTTTTCGTCCATTATTCTAGCCACGTATTCTGCATCCTGTCTTTCCTCTTTATACCAAGCCTACAGCGTTCCATACTTATTTGAGTGCATTGGACTTTGTGGATATTACAATGAAATAAATTACTCTTTGTAAAACACTTGTTTTCATATCCATAAGAAATCTCAAACTTATCCGTACGTATATAATTCTAAGCTTAATCACAATGGGCTAAATTTCAAAACTGTTATATTACATATATTTTAGCAATAAAAACCTGTTCAAAATATATTTAAGTTTTTAAATTAAAATATGTATGTAATAAATATCCATAAATTTATGCAGTTTGATTATGCGATAGAACTTAAGAATTTTTATTTAACGGAAACGTTTAAATTTCGAGTGTATAGGTATATAAATTTGAAATCACGCAATTGCCTGCAGAACATTTTTCGCCTTATGAAAGATATTTTTTGTCAAATAAGTAGCAAATTGCAACATTTCATTCTACATACCTTATACAAGTTATAGTCTATTCATATTGGCATAGCTCAGAACGGCAATTGCACGTAAAAAGGAATACGAAAAGTATTCTTCATTAAATTTTATATGGACACATTCATATCTTCCGTAATGTGTAGGTGGCAATTCAAATCAGCCGTAACTGACGATATCTCTTCATATTATACAGCAGTACATACGCCGTAACGTATCAAAACCGGTTTCCTTTGGCCACTGTGGAAATATTCACGTATGACGTGACGTCATAGTAGCGAGAGCACATTTACTAACGAAAGTTCGCATGTGCAAATTGATATTTTCGGAAACGTCATATTGTGACAAAATTGACTTGACGATACGACACAAGCAATATTGTGCAAAATTGTCGCGCTCTGTGATGTATAATTGTAAGCTGATTTTGCCTTGCACTCGGCAAAAACTTATCTGAACGTGGGGTGCTGTATAGTATGGATAGCAGTAGTCTTTTCCGTGCACTGCTGTGCCGGGCTGTTGCCTTGCAAATGCTGGATATTATAAATATATCTATGTAAATATATAAGATTTATTTTGATAAAATAAAGAATGAACTTCTTATTTTTATTACTTATGTATGTAATTAATACAATTTTTATTCCCATTTATTTGATATTTGTGTAAAATATCAGATGTTATATTTATAAAATGAATTAACTGAAGCATCGCAAAATTTTTATTTCAATAATTTAGACATGATTTTTTGTTTAATTTACGTCGCAAATTCAATTCAGTTTAAAAATAGATGAAATTAAATCTCGGTGACATTTTCGTTTTCATTCAGAAAATGGTTTAATAATAATAAAAACGAGATAGAATATGAACAAAATCGGGTTGTACTCAGCTTTAATCTAAATCAAGAAGGTATTTTCAATGAAAATAAAAATAAAAATAATGGAAAACGTTCCCGCTTATGTATTATATTTTAGTATATAGATTATGAAAGCATTGTATTCATCAATGGAATGTATTTACTTGATTTAATATCATTTCGTAACAGGATCTGGACTGCTCGAACGTTTTCCTATAGATTCTGAATAAAACGAGATCGCTATCTGAATATTCTGGGAAAAATACAAAATCTTCTAACTTACAACTGCAATATTAAAAATACCAATATTATTTGTAATAACACCACTGTCAATAAAAACATTCATTCATTCATCGAACTCATCTGTGGCTTTCCTTTGTTACCTTTTAAACTGTATTGTGTACCATTCAAGCATTTATTTTTCATTTAATTACCTTAATAATCCAAAATGATTTCTTATATGGTGTTATGCTTAGATTTTGAAATTTAATGAAATTTAACTTCTGTATTATACATATTAGATATAAAATACGGATTGATTTTATTTTGCTAAAAGTCGAAGTGTATGTATGTATGTATAAGCAATATATGTATGTATTCTCTCGGTCTCCGTGACGAGCCAGAATGTTAAATTACAGAAAACGCAAATATCGAAAGGCAAAGATCGAAAATCGAAAGATCTTAAGTCAAAAGATAAAAAAAAGAGTGCATGGTAAACGGTACATACCCACTTAATTTGCGCGAGCAGGGTACAACAGGAACAAGAGGAACAGGCTTTTCCTCCCGTATTCTGCGCGCGCACATTAATACGGGAGGAAAAGCCTGTTCCTCTTGTTCCTGTTGTATCCTGCTCGCGCAAATTAAGTGAGTATGTACGTGAGTATGTACCGTTTACCATGCATCCTTTTTTTTTATCTTTGCCTTCCAATATTTGTGTTTTCTGTAATTTAACATTCTGGCTCGTCATGTAGACCCGTATTCTCTAACTGGCGTTTTACCTCTGTGGAAGATGACGTAATTATATATTCAAGTTTAATAAAATGCTATGTTTGGAATTATATTATATTATTTTTGAGTTACTAGTTTTGTTAATTTTTTTAACTATGTTATATTATAGTTGTTAGTTTTAGTTAAAAATTGTTAATTGTGATAAAATTCATTAGCAATTTGCTATTCAATAATAATAAATAAATAAATAGAAGACACACTTCAACTGTAGCATATATACTAATTAAATATGGGTGTGTGTGTGCAATACTGAATTGTTATTCCGACTGTTATACCAAATCCTGCTATTTGAGTAATGATTTGATGAGAGCCGAACCGTTACAAAATTAGCCATTCGACATTACTCTGCTGGCACTAATCGCGTCACTTCGCCACAAGCGTTTACAAGCACCGTTCGAAATTGATTAAATCGAGTATTCAACCAATTTCGATTGTTCCAGATGTATGTATGTATATCCCTATTGAAACCACAGCCGACAGCTATTGACGTTTCGGGCCGATGGCGAATAGGTATTTGAAAACTTCCGCGAAGGGTTTTCATCCGGCGCAAAACCACCAAAAAACGGTAAACAGACAGTGAAGTGTCTATCAACAATGTTCTCAGTGTTTCAAGTGGACCGCATTAAGACGCTGCTCAGTTGTGGTAAAACTTTGAAGAGACGGAAAAAAAGGTAATCAAACCCCGATGGTATATAATCTGTGTAAGGGTATATCTGAAGCTTTCACAAGATCGATCGAGAGGACGTATTATAGGCCACCTTTCCTTTCATTTTCTTCCCGGCGCTCTTTGATTTATCGGGAATGGATTTTGAATCTATTTTTATGATCTTAAGTGGAATCTATTATACTTCATCTCAAGTTTGTAGTTTCATAAAGATCTACGGCAGGTATTAAATGTGTAGTAATTTTATTAGACGATTCCCAATATAAGAAGCGGTATTTTCTCTATTAGAAAATAGTCTCTATTAATGTATTTACATTTATTAGTCACTTATACAGTTCAATATACGTACAAGAATGTTTCCTATATACTTAAAATGGGTCTAATATAGATTTAATAATACGAATCGGTATTACATACATACTTCGAGAGGCTACAGAACAAGAAATTAACAATGAATTAATTAATCCATAGACACATCTATGCATTCATACTTGTACATATTTTTTTACATAGTATACATAAATATAATTCAGAAATTTGTGACATAGCGGGTAGGATAGTTTTTCCCAGTTTGATGGAGGAACCGTTTCAACAACGAAATCAGATAAATTTGGCAAACTCTGATAAGAAACGATTGATTTGGAGTCACAAATATCCAAGTCTGACCAGAAGCATTAAAGATTAGCACGGGGTCGAACTCACTAACCTCTCGGTGCGGTAAACATAAACGCAACCACCGATCCATACTGCTGGCTATACTAATATTACTTATTCATCTGGTAGAATATTCAAATATTAAACCACCATATTTCGACTTAATTTTTATCTAATATACCTACATATATATATTTTTTTCTTTGATGTATGAGAGTGTGACCTCTCAGATGAGTGCTTTTATTTAACTTTAAGAGTTCAATCACAAGACAATTGTAGTAGTTATTTATAAATTTTTAAACGTCTTATAAATCGGCTCTCATTCTTCTCGACTCTGATGTGGATTGATTAGTTATTTTCAATCTCATATCGTATGAAAATGATTTATGTCAGTAATGCATCTATGAAATTCTTCTTTGGGTCCATTATATATATACATACAGTATATATTATATATATATACAGTATATATTTATGTAGGTATAAAATGCATTATATTTGTTAAAACTGTAAATAAGTTTTTGTGTTTTTTCCTATTATGCTGTATTCACTAGCATTAAAATAAGATATTATATAAATATTGAAGTTACATGAAAAATTAAGTTTAAAATATGTATATAATGATCACTGAATTCACTGAATATACCTAAGATGTATTGAAAACATAATATATGAACAATGAAAAGCATTTAAAAACCAAAATCTTAAAAGAAGCCACCAATGTCTCGAAAGGTCGACACAGCAAAAAGCCACCGTAATGCATCCAAGGAGAGAGAGAGCAAGTCCCAAAGGGCACCATAAAAAACTGTTAACATCGCAATTAAGACCTCTCTACACTCGGGGAGCCATACTGGAAAGTTTCATTAAGACGTAAAAAGTATACGAAACACATTTGAATACATAAATCCAACCCCAACGAGAATTAGTAGACCGCCCCAGTGCTAATACATATATAATGTGGCGTCGGTTGTATTGTGCGTCTTCAATTTTGAATTTATTGCTTTGACTCTGGGGTGAAATTTGATCATTTTCCACCTCGGAATTTATCTAGATGGCGTGTCGTATAATTTTGGTGTTCTATTATGTTGAAAGTGTATGTGTGCAAAGATAGTGTTAACCACCCGCTGAGAAGTTGGAGGCTCACGTTGGCGCAGTCGGCTATCCCTTGTGATTTGCGGCGCTAATATCTTAGCCCGGATTTATGGGCTTGTAGAGTTGATGGCAAGCGTCCTGGCAGCAGGAAAATTGTGTGATAAATCGCAATGCTACTAAAATGTGCATTGGACTAACGAAGGTTCAAAGCGCCAGGTAACTCGAGAACGTACATATGTACATTCATATGAATGCTTAAGAGGGCTGGACACCAGCGCCTTGTTCATACAAACGTATTAGACTTCTCCCTTCCTCAATTATGGCACTAGATAAATTTTTTAATATGCTATGGATATCCACCATTGGGTTACATCTATCGTTTTATTTTTTTGATTAGTTATTTTTATAGGAGCTAGGAACCGCCAAACATCAATAAAATCGCCTCTTTTTTACACCCATGAAAAAAAGTCCAGCGTGCTTATTTAACGGTCGATTTAAAAAAAAATACGAGCATTGTTGCACAGAAAATATCTTTCTCATATCGATGATGATTTTTTTTTTTTAAATTGGTCCAGTTTCAGAGCAGAAAATAGGAGAATACGAAAACTCGATTTTGTCAATTTAAAATACGTTTTATCTGGTCGAAACGCAACTGTCGCATTCACTTAATATATATATTGATATATATTGTCGCATTCACTCAATATATATATCGAAGAAAGGAACGGCAGCAAAATTAAGGTTTCGGGTGTACATAGATGTATGTATATATACCAGGAATGCCTAACAGGTAGACCCCAATGCGCCTTCCTAGACAATTAATGAAAAACAGTATAGCATTTTTATTACATAAACTGCTGTATTTCGAGAGGCTGAAGAACACGTAACTAAGAATTAATTAATTAATGTATTAATCCATAGAGACATCTATGTATTAAGACTTGTACATACATTTTTACATATTTTACAAAAATCAAATTCAGATATTTGTGACATAGCGGGTAGGAAGATTTTTGCCAATTTAATGGAGGAACCATTTCAACAATGAAATCAGATAAATTGACAAACTCTGATAACAAATGATCGACTCTTAAAGTGATCGAAATTAAAGATTAGTACGGGATCAAACTCGGTAACCTCTCGGTGCTAAAAACAAACGCAACCACCGAGCCATACTGCAGGCTAATATGTATGTAGTCGTACGACCAATCGTTTCCTTGATTCAATATCATATTGCACATGATATATGTATATTGTGACGTCGTAATTTTAGACCAATGTAATTACATAGGAGAATTCCGAGTTTGTACGGAATTCCTAGTTTGATGGAAATAACGCTTATGGGAAATGTAGGGCCTGTTTGGACTACTGCATGTCCGAGCACTCGGCTACATGTCTTTAAAGCGGCGATTTCGTGTGGACCTCCTGAATCGATGAATAAATGCTGTAAAGCGGCTTTGGCCTTTACTTTGGATTCTGAACCTACCCCTACGCATAAATATAATACACTGTATATAAATTAGTCTATTATATTGAGATTAACAGATAAGAGTCTTTCATAAAATCCAATGCTTTAGAAGACTATGAGAAAGTCAACGATTTTATTAACCTTGGTGCTTTAATCTCAAGAGAAGGAGGATTCCAATCAGAAATCTGAAGAAGAATACGAATGGCGAAAGCGAAGTTGATCAATCTGACAAAGATATTTATTTATTTATTTATTTACATATTAGCCACAGTGACATTACAGAATACTCTAACGCGTCACTGTGACCAAAGTTGTAAGCATAATACAAATATTATATATAAGAAAATTGGCGAGGCATCTTTGATATAGATAATAAATATTTGATATCATATTCAAATAGTGGTGACATAGTAGGTAAGACGGTTTTGCCAATTTGATGGAGGAACCGTTTCAACAATAAAATCAGACAAATTGGCAAACTCTGATAAGAAACGATTAACTTGGATAGTAAAACGATAACAACATAGTAGTGAATAGATTTCAATCTCTCGAAAGAGACAAAAATTTCACGTAATGATTCGATTTCAGACACCTATTGGTTGGCAATTGGAATAAAATTTATAGCATCAACATACTCTAATAACACTGTTCGACAAATTACGACTTTTTTTTTTTGGTTCAGAGACCAGATATGACCTTTCTTATAGAATTATGCACAGTGAACACGAATCTGGTAATAAAAAATGTTGATTGGCTCGAGATTCGGAGATATACATATGTGTTTTATAAATTGCGCGATTTTTCTATATCTTGGTGTTGTTCGTTCGATAATCGGTTCGGTCCACAAGAATAGTCGAAATATGATTTTTCTAAGTGGAATTTTATTTAATTCTCATATAAAGATAATTTAATATATTATCCCTATTAATTCAATTCAGATTCGTGTAAATACGAGTAAACACTAGTACGAGCTTTTTGCTCGCAATTTTACCGATTTAAAGTTCAGCACACTTCCAATTAACCCTTTTAGACGAAAAAAAATATTGTGGTCAGAACACTATCTCAATAAACATGTTTCAATAGAAGATACTCAATATAAAATAGTAATAACAGTGGGAAAAAATCCCAAGTGAAAATACGTACTTTTGACTTTTGATTTGAACTGGATGACTACTTAGAGAGATTTAAAAGCTAAAAAGTACTACAAATGGAAGATAAAATATTCCAATATTCATTTTGAACAGGAAATTGACAGCTTTTGAGACATCGACCGAATAACACTTAAAAAACACATATATCTCTGAATCTCGAGCCAATCAACATTTTTTATTACCAGATTCGTATTTACTGGGCATAGAAAAGTCATATCTCGTCTATGAACCATTTTTCGTGTCG
Organism: Arctopsyche grandis; assembly: GCF_051622035.1. Classification (NCBI taxonomy): domain Eukaryota; kingdom Metazoa; phylum Arthropoda; class Insecta; order Trichoptera; family Hydropsychidae; genus Arctopsyche; species Arctopsyche grandis. The sequence goes on from NC_135367.1 coordinate 8,520,791, forward strand.
AACAGTGTAATTTAAAATGATGAAATGTCATCACTGACTGACGTCTAATCATTTACACTTTGACCGTATGTTTTCACGTTTAAATTTCCGCACAGAATAAAGCAAATCAACCAGAAAGTGCGTCTTAGTACACTATAACAGAATGCCCAACTAAATTACCGTTCACAAGCAGCTAATCCAGTACAGTGCGAGGATCAAACTGAAATGCTCAAAATTAATAAAAGCGCACAAAACCAGCCCAGAATCAAACGAACACAATACACGTGTATTAGTACAACTTAAAGCAATCTCGTATTCGATTAAGTCGGGATTTGTCTGCTCGAGATTTTGTCAGTCGGGATTATAACTTGTACCCACTTCAAAACCACACACCACTATACTCGTACATATGTGGATAATTGAAAGAGCATACAAATTCGTCATCGCTTTACTTATTCAAACAAATTGAATGGTTCTTCAATTTCGTAAATATTTCACCGGCCATCGCATCTTACACGTCCTATGAAAACGATCGTATAAGGAGATGGGTTCATCGGGAGCACACTCGATGCAATTACGCAAGTATGGCATGAGCACACCGAAAACGTTTATACTGCGGCCAGCCTGCTCTTAACCCCTGGACAGAGAGAAGCATATTGTGCCGTTAATAATTTACATGACGACCGCGCTCTAAAGGTTACGGCGTGCTAACCCGCAGAGAACCACCACCGCTAAGCCCTGGCTGAAGTGAGAAATGAAAATTTTTGTTTTCCCGCGATTGATGCAGTGGAAAAGTTGCGTCGAATCAAGGTAGAACAAAGATGGTACAACAAATTAATTTCATTGATGATAATTTTGATTTTATTATTATCAATTTAGTCTGAATTTTCTCGTGATCACAAAATTTCATATTTATATGTATATTTATTTATTTATTATAGTGAATTTACAGATATACTCCAGGGCGTCACTATAGCAAGACGTTGTATATATGTAAGTGAAAAAACAAAATACACAAAAATAAAAATTAAACATCGAAAGGCAATAAAATGTAAAAAAAACCATCAGCATGAACTAATGAGTAGCATATCTTGCTATAGTCAGTGTGGTAATGAGTTCGAGTCACAATGGTTGCTGCTGGCCAGACCTTGGTTTGTGATAAGATCGATCGTTTCCAATCAGAGTTTTTTTTTTATTTTCCTCTAGGCAAATAGACGGCGCTAAATCTCTGAGAATTCACCGCCATCTATTGAAAATTTATTTAATTATTTATTCTATCGGTATTTTATATTGTTTATATGTATGTATGTAGGTAGGTAGGTAGTTTTTACCATTTTATTTTCATATTAAATAATTAAATATAAATAATAAATGAAATGTATTTAAATAGTATTTGAAAAAAAAATCGACACCGTGCGGATCGAACACATGACTGACGACACATGCGTGCGTTTTTACACAGTTTGTCGTAAAAACGCAGGCAGCGAACACATATGATGGTTAGTTGGAGCTCAACTAACGTCTCTTCAAAATCGTGTCGTCACAAACCAACTGGTAACTTGGTTACCGACGTACACACTTCATTGACTACACAATGGCGCTTCAAACTTTCGCGTCGGTAAAATCGTAATTACGAATATTATTATTAAGAAGTTTTTTTACGTTTTTTTTTTCACAGTAAGCTTTCCAGACATGCATACAATAAATCCTGGAAGTTCCATCGTAATCGGTTGAGTGGTTTAGAAGCCTATACGAGACAGACAAACAGACAGACAAAGAGACAAACAGTATATATGTCTTCAATATGTCATTCAATTTTATATTTGTCTTCTTCTTCTAATGCCGAATCCGTATTCAGACGGAGGCGAATACCATGGGCAGACATCGTTTATGGCCCTTGCGAATTCTTCCCTATCATGGGCAAGCCGAAATAGCCTTTCGAGACCCATCCATGACCTGATGTTCCGGAGCCAAGAGAGCTTCTTTCTCCCAAGCCACCGTTTGCCTTCTATTTTCTTTTCTATTTCCTTTCTAATGTGGCCAAAGTATTCCATCTTACGGCGCTTCACCGTGTCAAGAAGCTCTCTCTTTTTATGAAGAGGCTGGAGGACTGTTTCGTTTCTTACATGCTCCTTCCACGAGATCTTTAGCATCCTCCGGTAACACTACATTTCAAAGGACTCTATCCTGTTCATGGATGCCACTAATAGTGTCCACGTTTCACATCCGTACAGCAACACCGACCAAACATAGGAGTGCAGGACTCTTAAACGCAATTTCATAGACAACCTTCGACAACATAAAACATTTTTAATGCTGCCGAAGGCATTTATTGCTATTTCGATCCTTCTTCTTATCTCCATTTCGGAACTGACGTCCGTATTGATCATTGCTCCTAGGTATTTGTATTGTTATACATATATATGTACATACATATATGTATATATACTTAATATGCCAACTCCCAAGGGATGATATTTCATCGGGTACAACACTAGTATATATTTTATAGTTACTATAGGTATAATACGATGCAACTTTTTCACTGAAAAGCCAATATCTCCATTTTCCACCCCGTTCTAAGCACCACACATACCTAGTACATACCTAGACTAGAACCTCCACGTTCTGTGATGTGCCGCGGTCGAAATTTAATTAACGCTGACTTAATACGCACGCAGGACGGAAAAGTTCTGAGATGGAAAATGCGCTGAAAATTAACTCGGAAAACACATGCGAGTGTATGGGAAAGGGTGGACTCGCGCGTATATATTCATATATATGGTTTTTGCACGGCGGAAGCGTAATTTATTTGCGGGCGTTGTTCAGACCATCGCTCTTCGCGGCGCTCTTGGGCGAAATCTGAACCGTGCTCGCAACACTGAACAATAAATCTGGGCCAGATTAAGGGTGAGGTGGAGGCTTTGCAGGGACTCGCGGTGAGGAAAGCACACTTTAACCCGAAACGGCCACCGCTATTAATAACGGCGACTGGGGAACGACTCAACTCCCGATCACTGCTGGATCGCATGAATATTTCATTTTTTAATCAGTCCTCGGAATATCTTGCAATTATTGGTTGCTAGCCTACATATGTATGTATTTACTTTGAAAAAAAATGTGAACGAGAAATTTTTCCAAATACCCATCTTCGTGTATCATTTTGTACAATACATATTAGCCAGCAGTATGGCTCGGTGTTTGCCTTTATGTTTAGCACTGATAGGCTATCGGGTTTGATCTCGTGCTAATCTTTAATGCTGCTGGTCAGGCTTGGATACTTGTGATTCCAAGTCGATATACTTCCAGGTATATATCTATATATGTAAAAATAAAATAAAATAAAAATATGAGTCGTGACTTTTTGGCTTGAGTTATGGTGCGTACGCACCAAGCCAACGAACGGCCCACAGGCCAACTTTTAAAACCAGTAGCGTACAAAATATCGAAATAAAAATTAAATTTAAAAATTGAAATTAAATATCAAAATTAAAACTATTATTATTATATTAAAATTAAATTCAAGTATCAAAATAAAATTATAATCATTATATTAAAATTAAAATTAAATATTGAAAGTTAAAACAGAATATGCACAATTTAAATAAATTTTCGAGATTGACCTAAAATTAGATCATCAACAATCACATACAGGTAATCCTCGACTTTTGTTTGTCGAAGATGTTTTGACTTACGAAGATACGCACTAAGATCGAAAAAAAATCAAATAATTATTATTTTTACTTCCCCGTAATGCGCAGTTACTGAGAATATATCATGTATTAGTATGGGTGATTCAACGATGGAAGCTAACCCGGGGTGTTGTCGGTCACATCAAACGGATTTTTTTATTCTTCAATTGTTTCTCTCGTCGAAATAAATCAAGTAATTAAATCATTTCAGAGGTAAAATTTATCGGATAATGTGTGATTATTAATTTTATTTCGACGAAAGAAAAAAAGCCCTTTGACAAATCACCGACATCCGACACCGCGTTTTTTTATGAATTGTTTTTTTTTATCGATCATCCACGTGGAAATACAGTAACATCTCGTGACGACTTTAACAATATTTTTTTTCGCTCGTAAGCAGAGAAATTATAATATTTCTCTGGTTTTAAATGCGTATCGTCGTAATTCAAAACATTGTTGTAATTCAAAACATCAACGATGATCTAATTTTAGCTCAATCTCGCTCTTTAGCTTGATTTTGATATTTAATTTCAATTTTAAAAATTAATTTTTATTTCGATATTTTGTACGCTACTGCTGGTTAAAAAGTTGGCCCAAAATCGTCGTTGGTTTAGTCCATAAGCACCATTAGATTCGTTAGCTATGTATATGAGGGGTCTACCTCACGGGCCGGAATGTGAAATTACCGAAAACGCAAATATCGGAAGGCAAATATCGAAAATCGAAAGATCTTAAATCGAAAGATAAAAAAAGGGTGCATGGTAAACGGTACATACTCACTTAATTTGCGCGAGCAGGATACAACAGGAACAAGAGGAACAGGCTTTTCCTCCCGTATTCTGCGCGCGCACATTAATGCGGGAGGAAAAGCCCGTTTCTATTGTTCCTGTTGTATCCTGCTCGCGCAAATTAAGTGAGTATGTACCGTTTACCATGCACCCTTTTTTTTTGATCTTTCGACTTAAGATCTTTCGATTTTCGATCTTTGCCTTCCGATATTTGCGTTTTCGGTAATTTCACATTCCGGCCCGTCGCGGAGACCGGTATATGAGCCAGCAGCATGGCTCAGTGGTTACGTTGATTCTCAGCAATGAGAAGACATTGGGTTCTATTCCATGAGCTGACTTCGATTGAAAATAATTGATTCTGCTGCTGAATCTTAATGCTGCTGGTCAGACTTTGTGACTTCAACTCAATAATTTCCTATCTGCGTTTGCCAATTTATCTGATTTCATTGTTGAAGCGGTTCATCAAATTGGCAAATACCATCCCTCCCAACGACTGTCACCACTATTGGAATATGATTTCAAAAATTTATTACCTATAACATACATATATGTCTCGTGTATTATGGTTATATGTCTGTATTCTTATATACATATAGTATTTGTATTATGCATATATGCCTGATCACAGTGACGCGTTAGAGTATTCTGTTATGTCACTGTGGCTTATATGTAAATAAATACATTGAAATAAAAAAGATAGTTTGAAAAAAGTAACTGTTATAACTGTTCAACTTTGTAACATATGAAGTAGGGGTAGCGAGCAGACCATCTGTCATTACGTCGATTCGGATGAAAATTTGATGATTTAGTTCAGATTAAATTTATTTAGCGTTATGTTGAGACATTAACCATTATCGTGGAATAGTGGTTAGCGTATTATGCTTTCGAATACAGTGGTTACGGTTCGATTCCAACTATTAGCTGCTGGTCAGACCTTAGTTTACGACTCCAGGTCGATCGTTAGCTATCGGAGTTTGCCAAAATGTAGATAAATTTGCATTTTTTAAATATAAATCTCCGAATTTCAAGAAGCTGTAAACTCGAATTTGGGATTCGCACAGGGTTGCAAATTAATTGGAAGTGTTTCAACGAAATCAGATAAATTGGAAAACTGATAGGAAACGATCGATCTTGGAGTCACATTTCCAAGGTCTCGCCAGCAACACAGACATGGATTGAACTAACAAACAATCGAAAGCATTACACGCTAACCATTGATATATGCTATAAGTCAAATTGACTAAAAACTTGATGTTTGACAAATTGGAGTCAGATAGTTGGAGTCCGAGTCGTGTTCTATTTTTAATAGCTCCACAGCTCTGATATGAATATAGAGTCATAACATTTGTAAACTAAAATACTTACTAAAATAGTAGACTTACATGTGTACATATGTATGTATAATACATTATAGTACTTTATGTAATTTGTAATCCATGGATGTTAAAAATGAGCAAAATTGCTAATTTGTACGACTTTTTCGAATTTATTCATGTATTTTCTCATTTTACAATAATATAAATAATTACTTAATTACTCAATTAATTATAATTTTCATTTTATATATTTTTTTAAATTTTTATGTAATATATAATTTGTTTTGAAACTGATGTACATATATTTTAAATATAAAATGAATATATGTACATTATATTAGTTGTAAATATGAAACATGAAAATGCTAACATTGAAATAAAACGCTAAAAATACGGATCTATAAATAGCCGTGAAGAAAAAATGACTGTATTAAATTATTTAATTATTTTTATATTATTTATGTTTATTCTATGTCCTTAAAATAATACAAATGACTTTGAATCTATTACTAATAAATTATACAAATTTTTCATTAAGATCGCTTACACGTAGACAAAATTACAGTTTTATTAAGCAGCCTATTACATCAACTGAAACTATTATATTCTTTAAGCTATAAACATATGTACTAAATATATTCTTTAAGATATATATATATGTATGTATGTACATACATATGTAAGTATACTTGAAAAAAAAACACGTCGATACATTTAACTTGATACAGTTTAATGGAATTCCAGTTTGGTCCTCGCAAAGGATTAAACATGTAACTTAATTTTACTAATATAACGTAACATTGGCAATGAGGTAAAAAATGACGGTTTTCACAATATTATTTCACCCTAAAAGCCGTCGTTTCTGCCTCACCCTGTGCATTTCATTAAGTTTATGGGTGTTCGTTGTTAAATGGATGAGTTATGCTCACAAAATGAAATTCTAAGTAGGGATATATATGTATTTATAAAGTAATTCATTTATATACACACACACATATATGTATGTGTGAAAACTTTCGGGTGTATTAAAGTCGCATCCCGGTCCCTTTAATTTACATGAAAGTGGAATTAAATATGCGGAAAAGTCGCGTCGTCAGATGTTTTAACACTGCATATTCAATGTGCGATTTCGCATCGGCGAATTCTCGAAACCCAAATTCCCTCATTCAAAAATAGATAAAAATAAAAAAAAATCCGAATTGCGATACGCCTCATAAAACACTTAGCGCCGATGTTCAATGCGGAAAAGCTCGGGAAACTTTCACTTTCGATACGAGAATGTATTGGTAGGGACACCGTTGAATTTATCGTCGAATTTTCCCGTTAGACAAAGTTCGACCTTTGAGACATACGATTTTCCCGAACTTATCCCCGCTTAGTGCGTATTTCATTACAGAATAAATCGTGTTGTTTATTTAAAAACAAAAAAGAAACCTTTGACACTTACTTAATACGAGTAGACCGAATTTTACGACAATGAAGAACTGCGAACAAACTTGGACAAAGTACATTTTTATTAATGTTGATTTATACCAAAGACTCCTCCCCATAAAACCGACACTTATCACAAGTTTAATCAAAAGCTTCCAAGGAGTCGTATCCGAGAGAAACTACTCCAACATCCGCGAAGTAACTAAGACATCTCAACTTTACGATTATGAAAATAATAAGGTGCTAGCAAGCAAATCCGCAAGGACTTATTCAATTCCAACTTGTAATAGGTGAACCCACGTCTGGACATTTATTCGGAAAAGCGCATTTAACTCGTGAAAAATAGCATCAACATTTTATATTTAGACTTGAATTTTACCCAAGAGAATTTCCCGGCGACCGACAAGTGACGGTGGCTTTTCCCACGCCGAAATTATTATATTCAATAATAACGCTTCAAAGTGGGAGTAAAATAAAACTCGGCGAAAATGGGAGTAATGACGGTGAAATTCCTTTGAGATCTACCCGTTGCGTTGGTCTTTCTATATAAATATAATAATAGGTGCTCGCCTGGGCAAAGTCGTTAGAGAGCCATGAAACTGAACTGTAAACTTTAACAAGTCTGCAAATTCTTGTACGCTTTTGATATTCCCCCATCAGGATACAATTACCGTTCACATGTTCGTTAATTAATTTTCTAATCTAGATACTTCGGCTAATTTCATATTTTCCAAACACAACGTTGCTTCTATTACTACGAACAAATTTGCGCCGAAGCTTTAATATCTCAGTCTGGTGGTGTCATTCAATTTTCGAAGCAACGGGTTTCTAATGTATACTTTAGTTGCAAAAACTATATTATACACGTCTTCTATGAAATATTTCTCGAATTTAATTCAAAACAATTCTAAAAAAATCTTGATTTATAATTTTAACTGAAAATTTTAGCACAAAACATGCAGATTTGAAACGGAGAATCTTCAAACTTATTCTAAAAAAATATGAATGGACGATTTAAAAAGCAGTGATAAACTTCGAATTTAAATAAAGTCGTACTTAAGATCCTTATACATTTTTTCTAATATTCTTAACACGTTTTTAATGATAACGAATTTGCGGGACTCAAAATAAAGTATAGATTTATTTTAACAAACGTGATCTTCTTAATTAATTAACACGTAATTATGGCTTTATAATTAATTAAATATAACAGAGGCAGTCGAATCGATTTTATTTGTTCTATGTATCGATAGATATCCTAATTAAGTCGCCAAGGCTTTGAAAATCAAAAGACTCCTCAGAAAAGCAGCATTTTTTTTCCGAATAAAAAACCTTTGAATGTTTCCATCTGATGAACTTAAAGGTCAAAGGTCTAACGGAGAGAGTTGTTAAATTTACAAAGCTACTCACTCTTGTCTAAGAACAGTTTCCTACTTTAGAAAATCACATATGTATGTGTATGTGCATATATATTACACTTTTTTTTCTTTTATATACTTATTTATGTATAGAGCTAGATAAGTTGGGCTAAATTCCTGTAGAAGCTTCGCAATCTCCCAAGGGACGCAAAATCCGACCACTGATCCCGTAATTTATTCTCTTCAATTAAGCATCCATATGGATGAGTAAGATTTAATCTAATAAAGCCACCGATAATGGTCAATTTGAGGCGTCCCTTCGTCTTCTTCGACGAAAGCTCCATTTCCTTCCTATCGATCTATCTCATCGTTGAATCAATCTCTCGCTTAATTAAGCCGAAAATTAACAATGTAAGAATAAAATAGTATATAACCGCATACTTTTAATACATACTCGATTCAGACTGAAGTGAACTTCACCATTTCAATCATTTATAATACTTTTCATGTAGTGAATCTCGAGTGGTTTCCCGTTTATCTTTCTTAAGTAGTAAAAATCAAAAATTGGAATAGATTTTGAAGATAAGGATGGATTTTTAATAATGCCGATTTTATATGGAACCTTCTCAACGAATATTGCTAGATAACTTCTGACAAGAGATTTGGGTTTCATAATTATCATCCAGATCTCACTATAATAGTAATGATAGACATACTCGTAGTCATCGAGAAAATCTCATAATATTTTAGTTTTTGATGGATTTAAGCCCACAACCTTTCAACTTAATCAGTGATCTTCACACTATTATGGCTTATTTTTATACGTATATATTTTATATTTATATATTATATACTTATTTATATTTTTATTTGGACTTTTGTGTGCATTTTTATGATTCAGGATCGCATCAGGATCGATTCACTTACACTTGGAAATTTAAGGTTAGAAGTTGAAAGAAGTCAAATTTGTATCGAACTGTTTCAACAATGATTGTCAGATAAGACGAGAAAACTCCAACAAAAGACGTTTGATCTGGATTGTACAACTATCTTATAGCTTATCAGCCAAAATTGACCAATAAAATCATCAAGGAAATCGATTAGCTGATGCTATGCAATTTTCTATGAATATGAATATGTCAGATTTACTCTGACAGAAGACCATCAATTTGGGTTTCATAATCATCATCCAGATCTTACTAGTAATGATTGACATACTCGTACCCATCGAAAAAATTGAATAATATTTAAGTTTTTAAATTGATTTAACACACAACCTTTTAACTTAACCAGTGATGTTTTTTCTATTGTAACTTATTTACCTACATATATGTTTATTTGGACTTTTGTGTGCATTCTAATAATTATAGATGATAATTTATTTTATTTTATACTTTTGGGTATAGAAATTTTGGGTCAGAAGTAAAAAAAGGTTTAAAGATTTTTTATTATGTCACATTTGAATGCAACTATCTCAACAATGGTTATCAGATAAAACGAGCCAACTCTTACGAGAGACGTTTGATCTGGATTTTATATGACCAGCAGCAATTGATCTTCAAAATCATCAAGAAAATCAATTGAACTATTTGATTTCAAGTTAGATTTAAGACCTCTCAACTGGTATGTAGGTATATACATACCAGTTAAGAATTCAACAGTTTTCAATTCAAAACCACAAAATTTGCTATACATACTACTAAGAACGTGGAAGGCTTTGGCGAGAAACTTCCAATTTATTTCCGACTTTCACGGAACCGAGCAACGCCGGGCTGGTTTTTCCATTAACAGTAGTTGGGCGAACCTTATAACACGGCAACTCATTAAACATTGTGTCGTTAACACGTCGCTAATTCGCATTCGTGTCCATTACAGTCTCCAAGCTTGCGATATTATTATATTTGTATGCGAGCGTGTCGGTCATAATTAATTTAAGCTATTCCGTTTCGTATTATGCGATGACTTTCAACAATTACTCATTCATGACTCGACTGAAACCCCACCACCCAGCCACCCCCCGACCTCCAGGTTCGTGCTCCCGAAAGGAAGCTCTGTTGGAAGAGGACTAAGGGATTCGGTGAGCTCCCATTAAAAGTCCTCCCAAATTGGGTGACCCTCGTACGAACGCAACGCAAATATTTACACGAACAAGCTTTTATCGAATAACCTTATATGCGCGGTGCGTGTGTAACATACGAAAATGTCGCTCTATAAAAATATTGGAAGTGAGGGAAAAAATGAATTATTAGAACGGTCGCCTTTTTTCGGGGTTCGTTTTACATTTTTTTGTGGTCACCACACACAAGTTCAATATTAAATAGTTTTCCGTCAGGACCGTCAACCGAATAAAACCGTGCAATTTATTATGAAAAAGGGTCTCGGGGCCCATAGTTTTGACTGGTTGTACCTAGCGAGAAACTTTCCCGGGATGCTTTCGGAAAAGCCGCTTCAAATTCCTATCATACCCGCTCAAAATGGCGCAAACAATTATATAATATCTATCTACACCATCATATTATATAATATTATATAATAGGCACATAAAAATATATATTTATCGCATAAAAATTCGTTCAAACTTTGTACGTTATGACCATACGTTAATTAACTGTATTTTCGTCAGTTGCTCAGAGGCCGTCCTTTTTTATTTCAAATAAAATATAAAAGCTATTTGTTTTCAACTTTTATTTAAAACCATCCCAAATATCAAAGCTTTGACTTCTAGGTTTTATTTTAAAATATCTGTATTACAATTAGTAGAGGGAGTCGTCAGCATTTGAATTGTCAAAATGTTCGAAAAATATTTCCGAAAGTAGTCCAGATTTCATCTACGTATTTACATATTGCAGTATGTTGAGATCGTTACAGTTAAATATTTGTATATGTACGTATATTATATGCATGTATATGTATGTATGTACTCGTATAACAATGTGACCATCACATTAACCTTGAGTGACGGTTTTTGGCAAAAAAACCAAAACAAAAGACTTCAAATAGGTGTTGCAAAGGAACTAATCATATAATATTGTTATGTAGAGGTGATTTGACAAAATGGCCTCAACGTATGAACGAGATGTTTAAAACAGCCAATAAGGTCTAGCGACCTATCGATCAATGACCTATCTGTGTGAAGAGTATTCGATGGATATAAATATAAGGCGGGTTTGGTTCGTGTTTCATTCGGAGCTGGCAAGCCGACGGATCAAAAATAATAAACTACCTCAACCACACTAGCTTCGTCTTTCGCTCCGAATTTAAAAATCCTTCTACACGTTCACGCTACAATATTATCGATTGGAACTACATATGTATGTACATTTTTTCATATTGAGAAATTTTCGATGGATCAAGTTGAAAAAATATGAAGAAGGTATTAATTGAGCTTGTATAAATATTCGATGAGCCAATGTTAGTCAAATTGACAAATGACAGTCTAGAAAGTTCTTCATAAATTGAACGTTAAAATTAAATTTGGATTAAGTCCGTTTTTATTGCTCTCAGACAACGTAAAGTTTTTATTACTGCTCATTGAAAAGTATTGATGAATGATAAGATTGCGAATTTATGCCACTTGAGTTGAGGATTAAAGTTTATATTGACTTTATAATACTTTACGTATTTTAACTTATGGAAACTGCAATCTATGGAATTGAAATTATTTTTTGTGAAGTATGTACATATATATTAAATTCATAAGTAACACATAAGTATATTTTTTTTTCGTTTCTGAACAAATTCCAAATATTTTCCAAAACAGATACAACCGTTGGTCAACAGAATAGGATATTTCCAAATTACGAATATATTTATTTATATATTCATAATTTTTAAATTTCCAACAATAACATTAAGTTAAAAGGTCATGCAACAACATGAAGTTTATCAGAGTCGTGTTTAACAAAGAGCTACAGAATTAAAATCGTTAATAGGAAAATCCTCTTATATACTTTTAGTAAATGAGTTTTCAATTAAATTGGCTCTAGTGCTCTCTACAAATACGCGACAGAAAGCTTCCAAAGAAAATTTTATCGGCTAAGCTAAAAAAACATCTCTAAAGGTTTTAGAAAATTTCAACTGGCGAAAAGTGATAAAAGACTAAAGAAGATTAATACTTGAACACATATTTTAATAGTACTTGAGCATTTATTATATTACATTTTCAATACGCTTTAGTACGTGCACGGACTTTTGGCCGAACGGACACTTGGTTAACAGACATTAGGCTAATGGACGTTTGGCCGAACGAACATTTAGCCGATTGTGTATCGAAATTACTCAAAACTCACTGAAACCAGACACATTATTCAGAAATCAATTCAATCTCATTTGATAAATTTTAACAATTGAAATTTCATCCGACCAAATGTCCGTTCAACCAAGCGTCCATCAGCCAAGTGTCCATTCCATCAATAATCCGTCAACCGTTTTAGTATCTGTGGAATATATGTACGTAATACCAAAAACGACATACTCCGATTTAATCTATCAAAATATTCTTCCAATTATAAATTTGGTAAGATTTCAGCAAATAAAAATGTAAATTATTTTTTTAAATTTCATCATCTGATTACTACAAAAAACAAGCATTTTTAAACTAAAGCCAAAAGGATATGGAGCTTGAGACTTATGCTTCATATTTGCATATTCATTTACTAAAAGGGTAATTCAGTGATATCCCGCTTCCAAAATTACTATGTAAAAACGTACTGAAGTCTAGACTAATCAAATTTCCAAAATATACATCTGCTTTTTACATTTCAATATTATCCGCCAAAAATTTCATTAAAAAAAAAATTACAAAACTGTATAAATGTTGACCAAAGCATTTTTTTTTCAATTTTTCCAGGTATTTAGACTGTAACCGTTGAGTATGAAAAGCGCTCATAATTTCAAAGACGTTATTACACATTTAAGTGCATGTTTTGTAGTCACGTTATACAAAAGGCTTTGTGCGACATTCGCATGGCGTATGGTTTTTGAACTCTCAGTTATACTTGTGTATTGTACGTATGTGTGCTCTGTTTTTTTTATGTCTTTTACACATCCATTGTGCGTCTGTGTAATCTTTATCGTTACAGACAACAAAGACGCTGTAAAGTTTCTCGGTATTACTCGTCGCAAATCTAGATGTGTACGATGATAACAAATGAAAAATACTCGAGATGGGATATCTTATATATGTATGTATGTGTGTAAGAGCTTGCGTTTTTCGCTATACAAATAAGTTGAGGAGCAATTCAGACAACTCTCTAATATTTTCCCCGAGCAAAGAAACCTCTTTAAACGCATTAGTTTCTTTCAGTATTGAACGCTGTGCGGTTAAATTCGACGCAGAATATTATGTGTAGACGCGATATTTCTTGCTGGTAGCAATTAATCAGCGTAGGTGTACAATTCTAGTATTCGTACTGAACTTGTATAATATTTGAATCCTAATTCGCGCTATTGTTAACTGGAACAGGTGCTTTAGACGGTGGAAGCAATTCTGAAAAGGACGAAAACATGTCGGAATTCAAGGATTTTCCACCCCCTCGCTAACAGAACAACGCATAAATTTTATGAAACTCCAAGACTGGATAGATGTTGTGAGAAATAGCCGAAACGTATCTATATTGTATTAAAACCATATATATATATATATATATATATATATATATATATATATATATATATATATATATATATTTTTTTTTTTTTTATATAAAAATGTATGCACATTTTATATTAGTAATAAATACACTACATAGAAATATCTTAAAAATATATATATATATATATATATATATATATACAGTGGCGGACTGGGACTGAAATTAGTGCATGCCAGGAGTCAAAGGAGCCCACCCAGAGTTAAAAAAAATTGTCCCCCCCCCCATATAACAAAATTTTCTTCTTTCTATCACGCTAAAAATCTTTTTTTAGCGTGACGGAAAGGAATTCTTTTTTTATCTTTCGACTTGAGATCTTTCGATTTTCGATCTTTGCCTTCCGATATTTGCGTTTTCGGACGTGAGGTAGACCCGTATGTATGGATAAATGTAATAAAATATTTTTATTATATTTATCGAAAACTTTTAATATAAGCTAGAGAAAACGAATTTTTTTTAAACAGCATATTTACGCTGTGGCGAAAAATTCAATTTTTTGACACAACAAGTACAAGTTTTGTAGTTTCATTATTTTGTTTTAAGACTTGTAGAAAGCGTATAAAAAATTATAAATTATATATCAAACTTAAAAGTCCGCAAATTTTTGTTGAAACTTTTAATACGTTTTCTAAATAAAACAAGTAATCGAGTATAGGTATAACTTTCAAATTTCTTATGCTTATTTTACATATCTGAAAGAGCAAACAATGGACGATGATACTTTCATAGAGAGACTTTCACGTACAAATATTATAAATATATTATATATTATAATTATAGACTATCAATAAAATAAAAACTTTTCGACAAACTAAAGAACAATATTTATTTATTTACATGTTAGCCACAGTTACATTATAGAACGCATCACTGTCACCAGACATATGAGCATAATACAAATACTATATATGTATACATATATAAGAAAATTAACGAGACATCTAATTATAGATAATCAATATTTGAAATCATATTCAAATAGTGGTGACATAGTAATTTTTTGCCAAATTGATGGAGGAACCGCCTCAACAATTAAATCAGATAAATTGGCAAACTCTGGTAGGAAACGGTCGACTTGGAGTCACAAATATCCAAGTCTGACCAGCAGCATTAAAGATTATACACGGAATAAATTATTTTCAATCGCAGTCAGCTCACGGAATCGTACCTGGTGACCTCTCGGTGCTTACCAAAAGTGGCAAAAGTTACTAAAGTGGCATAAGTCCTCTTCATTTCGAGACATATTTCGCAAAACATTAAATATTTTTTACGTTAAGGTACGTTTAATTTTAGACGTTTAACTATACATATATAAAAATACTGATGGCATGTAATACGTTTATTTTGCTTTTCTTAGATTAATAAGTGATAATAATTTGTGAATGAAGTCAAACAGAAATAGTGTTTTTGTAACTGAAAATTGGACTTCCGCCACTTTCAAATAAAACATATGTAGCAATGTACATATATTTCAGTGGCTTTTAATAAATTTCATTACGTGATATAACCGACATAAATTGTTCGTCGCCTTACCCATTTTCTCCACACGCTTTTCGCAAGCTAATTGAGTGGCTCTTAAGCCTTTTGGTAGAGTTCCAATTTCTCACAGCCGAAAATTTCCCCGGAAAAACGACACATATACAAAACAAACTTCCAACATTAAACGTCATAAACAAAAAATATACATACAGTGAAAAAACACACACACACACACATTCCCTTTATAAATTACACGAGTATACCTGCTCGTATCAAACAAACACATTATACAATAAACTCCTTATGTGAATACAAATGTAAAATCCGTTTCATTATTCACATCGTACACATTTTCTATTATGTAACATTTTCTATTATTTAAAATTTGCGATATTTCGCAACGGAATGAAAATCAACATATGTATGTACATATATATTACGTCACTTTTAGCTTACACGCTGAAATTTAGCGATTGTATTATATGTATGTGTACATATTTATAATGATGCTATGTACATATTTATAATAAATGCTAATAATATATTGAAAAATTGATTTATCGTTTGGATATACATATTATAATATATGTGTAACAAATTTAACGCTATTAATGTATTATTATAAGAGGAATAATATCACATTTTCCAAAAGCGTTGAAATGTATTCCAGTTGTTGTCACAATGGAATTCATTTTTACGTGTATAATTGATGATGAACCTGTTGCCTTTAAATGGACTGCGATGTAAAAGCTTTGTAATTTAATGGACTGTCGTCCATTTAGAAACAATTCCGATGTTGAAAGTTCTAAAATTTCTACACAGAAGGAATGAAATACGGAACGAAATGCTTGGACATCTTAATGAGGGTAAAGTGCCTCGACTCGTAATCCACTCGTATATTATTCTCTCCAGAGTGGATTCTTTTCAAATGTGGATTATAATCTTGACACTGATAGTGAGAAAAAAATTATGAAATAACAAGTACGTGCGTACATGTATGTAGACCAAGGTCGAATTTTTCTCCGACACTCCATTTGTTCCAGCCTTGTCCAATTCGAGACCATTTATCAGGAAGCTGTCCTTTCATAGAGCATTCTTTAAAAAAAATCGTCATAGAATGAGATATATTTATTTTAATATATATATATATATATATATATATATATATATATATATATATATATATATTTATATTTTCACCATGGTGGCATTACAGGTTGTTCCAAAGCGACAGCTTTGGTTATTAAACTTGTAAATTTGTACAATGAAATAAATATTTATTTATTTACGTTTAAGTTTGGACCATTGTGGCAATAAAAGAATCCCTAATGTGCCACAAGGGTCGAAAAAATACAGAGAGATGAAAAAATAAAAATGTATAATAATAACAGATAAAGTAAAAATATAAAATAATGAAATATAAAGTAAGGAATGTCTTACACCTATAGGCAGTAACAATAAGAACCAGCCGCCAATAAAAAACATCCCTGCGAGGCCCGAATGTAAGAGAGAAGATCAAAATTTCACTCACACATCACATTCAATCATGAAAATAATGATGAGCGCAGGCTACCAGACAAATCAGTTAAAATAATCTACTTTAATTCATATACACAACAATTCCACAGTATTGCGAAGGGAACAGAATTGAATCCGTGCGAGTGAACGACGCGGTAGACCATACCATAACAATCCACTACTACTGCTAATATCAACGATTTCACTTTATTGTAATTTAATTGTTGATATTTTTAAATTTCAGGTAAAAGACTTTTGGGGACTAGCCTAGTCCTTGTTCGATAACGGCACGCCACTGATAGGTACCTACCATTTTTGTAATAATAATTTAAATACATTTTGATTCATGGTATGAGATTAATACAATGCTGAAAGCTTGTATTAATTATATTTTGATTTCTTGTTTTAATTTTAGGGACAAGTTTTACATATAACAACGAGAACAAAATTAAATATTGTAGCATATGCTAAAAGGAGCCGCCGTTAGTTTTCGAGGATTATCTCCATGCTTAAGTGCTGTCGGCCATCAATGGAGACCCCCAAATGAACTTAGTGGTCGGTAACGGCATTCGGTCACTTCCCGTAAGAGTTCTTCAGAATTGACAGCGCGAGACCGTGGGAGTGCATGCCGAGACCGTGGGACTGCATATCTGGTACGTGACTATAACAATAGGTAAAAAAAAACGTGTCGAGGAAGATGCACTGAGCGACCTGCCCTTTATAAGCAGGTACTTAGGCCATACAAGGGCATTCTGGACGGAGCACTGGCAGTGCGTGGATCTCTTTAATCACCCAATAAATGCTGTGAAGTGACTTTGGCCTTTTATTTGGATCCTCCACCCACCCCTAGGCAACAATATTAAAAAAAATAATTAAAATTCATTACACGAAGAAGAAGTTTTTAGCGTGCAAAAATTCTACGGAATGCTTTTAGGTGCAATGTTTTAAACTTGAAGTAGTAACAAGTCAATGAGTTCTAGTTTCTTCCAACACGATAACTTACAAGATTAAAGCATGCGAAGCTTCAAATCGCACAGGGATTGAAATTAAAAATCTTATAAATGTTGTTTATTCAAATTAAAAATCATTTGAATAAACAACATTCCTACCATCCATTCATTGAAAAAGTAACATTCAATTAAATGAACTTTTAATTGCCAATATTGGCAAATATTATGGATGTGAAAATGTTTCCGTAACTTTTCAACACGGACTCCCCAGCGGAAAATCCACTGTGTGCAAATAAGAACAAAGCCTGACTGCATCAACATAATAATGATAATGCACCCGAGTGGTCGCGTGCATATGCACGTGTGGGTGTTGTGATAATGCACAAGCACAAACACGTTTATTTACATCATTGCACAGCTTCAATTAGCGAAATGCAGTGCTGGACCGACGTGTAGCGAATCAAACGAGATTATGGCATAAGTGCAAGCGCGCGAATTTATAATGGGAGCTTTTGCAAACCCCTTTCGTAAAATATTCAGCGAGTTTATGAATACTCTTGTGCATCCTTTGAACGCCTATCTAAAATATTCCATGTGTCTACTTTGAACGAAATATACCCTATCGAGAATATCGAATGAAGCAGCGCAAATTTATTTCCATACTATGTATGTACATATATTCAATGTTGCCTTTAGGGGCTTTTGTGACCTAACGATACTGAGCGTAAAGTACAGTTTGTCAGTTAATCCTTTCAATCATTTATTAATATTAGTATGTAGCAGCCTTATACCAGTTTGGTTTTCAAAGCCTCCATTTTTTACAAACCTCTTTTTAGTTTCACTTATGATTACAATTCTGAAAAAAAATTGCCTCTTATCCGATCGTTTTCATACTTTGCCATATTGCTCATTTTGGTCATCAATATAGATAAATGTATTATCCGCCATTACGATGGTGAAAAAATATCTTATTAGACGCGTTTGAAAATTCTCCTACGAATAAGTGCCTGACGTTTATCCAGCGTTCGTTTAGAGTCTAAACTTTAGACTCACTGTTCTCACTTTTCGCCATGTCAGATTTCAATTGTTTAAACGCCTATATTTTTTTCTTTTTTCAATCTATATTTTATAAAATTTGCTTTATAGGTTTTCATTATCTCTCATATACATATCTTGTACTATCAACTTATTCGTTATGTGAAGTAACAACTAGAGCAGTGCTTCCTAAATAGGGATTTAGCAAAGCGTCTATGTTGAATATGTTGAATCCAGCAGTATGTATGTGTATATATATATATATATATATATATATATATATATATATATATATATATATATATATATATATATATATATATATATATATATATGTATATATATATATATATATATGTGTATATATATATTTTTTTTTTTAGTTCACTCGAAGTGTTAAAATAATGAATGTTATCGATATCCTTGTTTATCGAAATATCGATCGATATTGCTTTTACAGCCAAAACTTTCGTCACACATTCGACACTTCTAGGTTATAATTGAACTCATTCTTAGAGTTATTTTAAACAGCAATTTTATAAAAGGTACAAGTTCAAGAAGGTTACATAAATAAGATTACATAAATCAAATTCAGATATTTGCGACAGCGCGTAGGGTGATTTTTGCCAATTTGATGGAGGAACCGTTTCAACTATAAAATCAGATAAATTGGCAAACTCTGATAAGAAGCGATTGAGATCAAAGGCACAAATATCTAAGTCTGGTCAGCAGTAGTAAAGATTAGCGTGGGATCGAACCCGGTAACCTCTCGGTGCTCAACATAAATGCAACCACCGAACCATACTGCTGGCTAATATTCAACATACACGCTTTGCTAAATCCCTATTTAGGAAGCACTGCTCTAGTTGTTACTTCACATAACGAATAAGTTGATAGTACAAGATATAATTAACACATCAAACATACACACGATAGTGAAAATCCCAATAGATAAAAATACCGGTATTAAATATATTTAATTCATCGCACAAACTACGAACACATTTAAGATAAATCGTGCAAAACTAAATCAATCAGAAGCTACCGAAATTTTCGGATTAATTTAATCTTTTCAATCAAAACTTTTTCACAACACCGTAGACTAATCTCACCCCTATAAGCCGCAACCAATATCCACACAGACTATAGGTACATACATACGTACGTCCTTTCAAGCTCTAAAACCCAGACGACGAACTACTTGAGAGCCTTCATTCAGGTCATGCTATCTATAGTTTATTTCCGTATCCGTTTTGATGCATTTTCAAGACATTGCCGACAAGCCCAACATATACAGCGAGATTTCTCTTTGAACGTTATATACATACAAGTATGCCACAAACGAACTTTCAATAAATCCCTACACTGTTAGATTTCAAGTCCCCAATATCGAACGGGTGAATTATTTCGGTCTGCGAGAAATTGTCTCATTTTAAACCGGCACATCGAGACGAAATTCGGCACGAACGGATCGAGTGATACGCATCGCCTCTCCAAGTGTATAATCCAGAGCTTTTGTCGACGTCTCAACACGACTGAACGCTGTAATATGGCCTGTTTCAGACCATGGCGTGGGACGAAAAGCCGCAGGCTTATCTCGTCAAGCTGTAAACACTGTCTACTCTATATAGGTTTCAGCATACGCACATACGCACTCGTATGTATGTGCTAAAGTTCACCTTTCAGCACCGAGTGGGAAAAATCCACACAAGCAAAATTTTCACCCCTCTCTTGTATGCACACATGTACATACGTATGTACCTATACAATATCAATATTCTAAAAAAATATTACAAAAAAACAGACTTCTTCTGATTTTTGCCTTATCTATGTATGTACATATTTTATCACGAGTCATACTATATATATAAATAAAAATGAATGTCTGTCTGCCTGTGTGTCTCGAATAGACTCCTAAACCACAGAACCGATTACGATGGAACTTTCAGGATTTGTTTTATGCATGCCCGGGAAGATTACTGTGAAAAAAAAATCGTCCAAAAATGGGAACTGAAACGGGAAAAATGGGAATGAGTGTCATCGCAACGCAATTATTTCAAATGTTTTCATGTCGCGAACTGCGTTGTTAGGTAAAATAATTGAATTATTTAAAATATATTCGCTGCCTGCGTTTTTCAGAAAAATGTATCATCATAAATTACATTATCAATATTTTTACATATACATATACCAGGAAGGCCTTACAGGTAAACCCCAATGCGCTTTCCTGGCCAATTACAAACAATGCAGCATTTATTACAAGTCGTTGAGCTACGAGACACTGAAATACTCGCAAATTAACGAGACATCTATGAATTGTACATACATTTTATTATACATTAGTCATACTCAGTGGTGCCATAGTAGGTAAGAAAGATTTTTAGCCAATTTTAAACGGGAACCGTTTCAACAATGAAATCAGAGAAAATTGGCAAACTCTGATAGGAAATGATCGACCTGGAGTCACAAATATCCAAGTCTGGCTAGCAACATTACAGATGTACTCAGAATAA